>NC_054702.1:14167494-14467494 GCF_016097555.1 Gigantopelta aegis
GAGTCGCGCTTGCTCGACGAGTGTGATATGATTGCAACCTTCACAAAATGAGATATAAATCATATTTGACAAAAAATATATATGTATGTATATATATATGTTTAGGCGCAAAACGCGATATATCCATTTCTCATTTTCAGTAAAAGTGATCCATTTTTTTTTAATTGGCGTATATCACGTTTTGATAGGAAAAAACGGGATTTACTCAATACAATTTCATAAGGATCAATCGTGTTTTGCGGCAAACCAGCGGGCCTACGATTAGCCCTTACTGACATACAATAATGGCTTTAAATAAAAACAAGAAAAAAAAAAGGTTTATATCGCGGTTAGCGCCTGAACTCTTCATATATATATATATATATATATATATATATATATATATATATATATATATATATATATATATATATATCGAGTGAAGTGCAACCTTCACGAAATGAGATATAAATCATATTTGACAAAAACATGAAATTTTCTATTTATTATATAACTGCTGGCAATTTACCTTTATTTTTAAAATGCCACCAGCAAAATAGTTCCGGCTTTCTTACAGTGTGCTAGGGTGTCGTTAAAGAGTATTTCATACATTCCTTTTATCTTTGGCCAACAAAGGATTTTTTCCTTGGCACTACTATATTTGTTTTCTGGGGTCAATAAACTTTATTTTTAAAAAAAAGAAAAAAAAAGAGAAAAAGGTTCATAACAATATTGTAACTATTCTTCATACGGTAAATATACATATGAATGTAATCTCAGATTTTCATATTTGGAAATTCGGCAGTCACATTCCATTGTTGTATCATTAAAGAGTGTTTTTGAATGTGGCCTTGATTGTAAGTAACATCAAATTAAATGGAAGAATGACGCAAAAACGAAACGTTTATTGAATGATAGTTCAGACGATACACAATACAATGCTGAATTTTGATACATTAAGACGCAAACTGAAAACGTACTTTTAGTAATATTAGCACTGTTTCTACACAGGTGAGGAGATGTGTTTATAGATTGATCAATGGATGGATAGATGGCAGGATGGATGGATGGATAGAAAGATGTGTTTTTATGGATGAATAGAAGACAGTATTGACGGATGGGTGGATGAATGGGTGAGTGGGTGGGTTTTATGAATGGATTGGCAGATAGAATGATGAACAGTTAATGGGATAGATAATGAATGGATGGATGGATGAATGGATGGATGGATGAATGGATGGGGACCCTCATTTCATTTCATTTCAACTTATTTTCATGCTTATATCCAATTAAAATCCAAGCACACTGTCCTGGGTACACACCTCAGCTATCTGTGCTGTCTGTCCAGGACAGTAGGTTAGTTGTTAGTTGGTTAGTGGTTACTGAGAGAGAAGAGAGTGTAGTGGCCTTACACCTACCCATTGAACCCTTAAGAACTAGCTCTGGGTTGGAGCCAGTACGGGTGTCACATATAATTTGCACTCCCCTGGATTTGCACTCCCCAGTCAAAGTTATACGTTGAATAAGCACTCCCTTGTCCATATTATACATGTAATATACACTCCCCCGATCTATATTATATGTATAATAAGCACTCCCACTGAATAATATGCACTCCCCCAGACACGTAGGCTATCATAAAAAATTTAAGCACTCACAAAATTATATTTTTTGAGTTTTTTGATGTTTGTAAAAGCTGGTATAAATCTCAGTGGCGAATCTAGACGAGGGTGTTGGGTATATGAATCAGGGGCGAACCCAAGAGGACCAAAACTTTCCTTGATTCACCCTTGCAAATTTGCAGAATAGAAATAACTCATCATGTGTGGTGATCGGATGGATCACAGAATCTGCTTGTTTAAAGACCTTTATAAAACAAATAACAAGGAAGTTACAGGGACGATATGAAAGACAAAGGAAGAAAAGCGAATTTTAGACCACATTGCAAACGATTTTCCATTGAAGATGGACAATTATTTTACTTAACAAAACAAATGATGATCGAATAAAGATAATTTAATTTTGGACTGGTAAAACGCTCGCCTGATGCGAGGTCGGTCTAGGATCGACCTACGTCGGTGGACCCTATCGGCTATTTCTCGTTCTAGCAAGTACATCACTATGTGAATCAAAGGCCGTGATATGTGCTATCATCATGTCTGTGGGATGGTGGATATTAAAAATGCATTACTATACATATAACCTACACGCCCATTCATTACTATACATATAATCTGCACTCTCCACTCATTACTATACATATAGCATACACTCCCCATTTATTACTATAAATATAATCTGCACTCCCCATTCATCACTATACACATAGTCTACTCTACGTTCATTATTAGACATATATTCTACACTATCCATAAATTACAATACGATACACTCCACATGCATTACTATACACACCATCTGTACTACCCATACATTACTACACATATAATGTGCACTTTCCATTCAGTAGTAATAATATACACACCACATTCATTGTTATACACATAATCTGTACTCCCCGTTCATTATTATTCATATAATCTACACTCCGCGTTCATTATATGTAATATGCACAACCAGTTCATTATTATATGTATAATCTACACTACCCATTCATTATTATACACATAATCTAGAGGGTAACTTGCCATGCAAGATCTGTAATACTACATGATAAAGCTATATACAAAATATCAGCTCAATATCCTCAATATTACAAGTCCTGTAAACAAATTTTCATACCACTTCCAGGGCCATAACTCGGTGAAAAATAGGTAAATTGTAATGGAAGTCAAACTTGATCTGCAAAGCTAAACACAAAATTTCAGCTCAATATCTTGAGGCATTGCAAAAACACGTGTTTCTGTGAGATCGCAGAGGGCAAAAACACGTGTTTCTGTGAGTTCGCAGAGGGCAAAAACACGTGTTTCTGTGAGATCGCAGAGGGCGAAAACAAAGGAAGGGTAATTATTTTAATATTCTATAATTGGGCTATATTTATGAATATGAATATGATATGATATAATATATATAAAAAATAGCAATCAGTAGTTGAAAATGCAACTGAAAGTTTCTACTCTGTGTCCAAACTCGATCTTGCCATTGTTTCGGAGTACCATACGTTTATCACAAAGCAATTTTATAAAAACGAATTTCAAACAAATCCTCCAGTTGTCAGTACTTTTTCCTTGCCAAACAATACTCATTATAACATACCATACCAGAAGAAAATGTGGGGTTTTTTAACGACGCACTCAACACATTTTATTTACGGTCATATGGTGTCGGAGTATACCATACCATACCATACCATACCATACCATTAAATAGAGAAGAAAACAGCAACAATAACACAAGAGAAGAAGAACAACAAATGATTCCCATCAGAAAAGAGAACTAAACCACCCCAGCAATATTACTTTCACAGTATTTTGGCACAGGCGTGTTAATAAGTACTTGATGGTTTATTGAAAAAAATTTAACTTTTTGTCTTCTTTATTATTTACATAAAACTATTTACATAGGTAAATCGATCTGCAAACCTAAAAAGGTTTGTTTGTTTAACGACGCCACTAGGTCACATTAATTGATTAATCATCAGCTATTGGAAAGAAATGTTTTATTTAACGACGCACTCATCACATTTTATTTACGGTTATATGGCATCAGACATATGGTTAATGACCACGCAGATATTGAGAGAAGAAACTCGCTGTCGCCACTTCATGGACTACTCTTTTCGAAAGAAATGTTTTATTTAACGACGCACTCATCACATTTTATTTACGGTTATATGGCATCAGACATATGGTTAATGACCACGCAGATATTGAGAGAAGAAACTCGCTGTCGCCACTTCATGGACTACTCTTTTCGGTTAGCAGCAAGGGATCTTTTATATGCACCATCCCACAGACAGGGCAGTGCATACCACGGCCTTTGATGTACCAGTCGTGGTGCACTGGCTGAAACGAGAACATCAGCTATTGGATATCAAACATTAGTAATGTTGACATATAGCCTTAGAAACCTGCTACATTTTTACATTAGTAGCAAGGGATATTTTATATGCACCATTCCACAGACAGGATAGCACATACCGCAGCCGTTGATGTACCAGTCGTGGTACACTGGCTGGGAAGAGAAGTAGCCCAACTGGCCCACCGACGGGATCGATCCTAAACCAACCACGCATCAAGCGAACGCTTTACGACTGGGCTACGTCCCGCCCCCGAATGGAGAAGAAATACTATATGATAGTAACTCACATCAGTATATATTTCCAAATCGTTCCTGCGACTTTCAGGTGACATGGGCATCAACAGTGGGTAACCGAGAAGAACGACATCAGACTGTTTTATAGTGGCTACAAAATGTTAATAACAAGAACATTCATTAACTCCTCTCATAATATTTATTTTAACTTTAATAAACTTGATAGCAATTACATGTAAAATCTAGTCAAATTAATTAAGCCTGTGTTTAAATAGCAAAACATAATATTATTATGTGTACTATAGTCCTGTTCAATTGTTTAGACCTAAGCGTTTTGCAAATGTTACTTTTAATTCCTATTCAATCCTTGTTTTCTTTGCATTTGCATGAAAACAAACCGAAACCCCGACAGGTTTTATATACAATTCATCATCTAAAATGTACGAAGTTGACTTATTTTCAATTTACAAACATCTCTGTACGTTTTCAATGCAGTTTCTTTCTATAAATAACCAAGGCTATTTGCTTATCAAAAGCATCACTCTATAGTGTGTTTCAAACTAATGTTCTTTTCCACCTTTCTAACGGAATATGTTGTAGTGTGACTTATATTTAAGAAACAGTTTGGAAACAAGTCAATAAACAATTCAGGTGCGGATTCAAGCGGGGAGTCCAGGTGACACGCCCACCCCTCTATTTTTGTCAAACAATATATATTACAGAATACACAAAAAATGAAAACTTATTCCAAAAGCAACAACGGGTTTTGAACCCCCGCTATTAAAAAAAAATCTGGATCCGCGCCTGCTATGTCATTAATGTAATGTACTGATACACAAATAGTTTGGGTGCTATTGGGGATAAAACACTGTAAAGTAACTATAAGCTAGGTTGATACATTATGACTGTCAGGTTGTATGTCCAGGAATAATATATACTATTTATTATTTACTAATGCACGGACAAGTGTTCATCTGAAAGGCACGTTCCTTTTTAGTGATGAGGTTGGGGTGAGGTCTTAATCTCGTGATGTTCATTGTGACATATTCCACACACACGTGACCAGAATATTGTATACCCGCGATTTGTGGAGGAGTGGCCCTCTGCCCAACCCCACACCCACCTCTCTCTTCATATGTAGGTGTATTTTATATGGTTTTATATTGATTGTCCGTGTTTTGTAATACACGTTTATATTTGTTCAATTTATAGGTTGTTTAATAGTGACTGATAATGATGGAAGGAAGAAAATGTTTTATTTAACGACGCACTCAATACATTTTATTTACAGTTATATGGCGTCTGACATATGGTTAAGGACCACACAGATATTGAGAGAGGAAATCCGCGGTTGGCACATCATGGGCTGCTCTTTTCATTTATCAGCAAGGGATCTTTTATATACATCATCCCGCAGACAGGATAGCACATACCACGGCCTTTGTTTCACCAGTTGTTGACCAGTGGCTGGAACGAGAAATAGCCCAATGGGTCCACAGACGGGATCGATCCTAGAAAGACAGCGCATCAAGCGAACGCTTTACCACTGGGCTATGTCCAGCCCCTCTGATAATGCATGTCATGGGAATAAATAGTTTTCAGTGTTAAATAGATAATAAATACATTCAACGTTATATGCTTGATGGGTAAGGAGAAGCAATTTTCGATTTACCCATATTTTACTCAAATAACAATAATGTATGGAATGTCCAGTAATACATTTTCTGTGAACTTATATACCCTTCTATACTTGTTTTTCATGTGGTTTACACAATGCTACAACAGCACGTGCAATCATATATTATACTTCGAAAATAATATGTTATTGACCATTGACTTGATAGGTATAATGTTATTGTATTTTGGACATTCAGGGCCGTGTCTAGGGCATACACAAGTGGTGGAACCACCGAAAAACTCTGAACAATAGCTTTTTGGTTTACAAAATTGCTTTGCACATTACAAAAGTACACCCCCCACCCCCAGCACCATAAATACTATAGATCTGACCACAACGGATCCCAATTTAAAGAACAATATGGTTGAAAGGGGAGGGGCTACCAGACCTAACACTGTGGACTCTGTAACACCCCGACCTTGTGTACGCTGATTTTTTTTTCTTACTACACCCCAGTTGTGTTAGGTTAGGTACAGTATGTAAATATATAATTTACAACAAAAAATCAAATAAATAATGTATTTTACGTATATGTTTGTAAACAAAGCTGGTAGACATTTTACACAAAAAATTTATTCATGGCTATAATGGCCTTAGTAGTCTGTATCCTATTTTATGCGTATGATATTTATAGGAGAAAAACTGTATAAACATAGAGATTTTGGTAAATTGAAATTTTACATTTTAGATGATAAAAAACCTGTCGGGGTTTGGGTTTGCATAACCTTTATTCAATGAAACAAGCTATAATGGCCTTCACGTAGTCTCGTATCCTAATTTTGTTATGCAAATAGCCTTTGATATTTATAGGAGAACGAAACTGTATTCAAAACATAGAGATTTTTATAAATTGAAAATAAGTCAACTTCGTGCATTTTAGATGATAAATTGTATATAAAACCTGTCGGGGTTTGGGTTTGTTTTCATGCAAATGTAAAGAAAACAAGGATTGAATAGAAATTAAACGTAACATTTGCAAAACATTAGGGTCTAACAATTGAACAGGACTGTAATACGATCACCATCACGATCATCATCAGACATATATCCATATATTATTCACAAATGTACAATGTTTACTTATAACATAGCTGCAAAGTAGTGATATCAAGACCTCAACTCTGGTACTACCATATTTGGGGGAGGGTATAAATCAATTTATTAAAAAAAAAAAAAAAAAATCAACCCAACCCAACACCCATACACCCAAAAAATAAACAACAAAACTCCATATAGTCGTTCGCGTATACCCATATATTATTCACAAATGTACAATGTTTACTTATAACATAGCTGCAAAGTAGTGATATCAAGACCTCAACTCTGGTACTACCATATTTGGGGGAGGGTATAAATCAATTTATTAAAAAAAACGAAAAAAACTCAACCCAACCCAACACCCATACACCCAAAAAATAAACAACAAAACTCCATATAGTCGTTCGCGTGAATACATTTATTAATTCGCGTATTTTGCAAACTGCTATGCGACAATTCTTCACTTACCTTTGTTTGACACCCAATAGCTGATCTATTTTATTCTATTGGGGTATCATTAAATATTCATCCATCCACCCATCATTACTCGATATACATTTTCTTTACACATGTATAGTTAAAGCTAGTTTATTTTGTTTACAACACGACTAGCGCACGATTTATTAACCATCCGCTATTAGAGGTCAAACATTTGACACGTGGTCGGATAGCGGAAACCCGCAAGGGATCTTTTATATGCACTTTCCCACATATAGGACAGTACATGTTATGACCTTTAATACACCTGTCGGGTTGAGAAGGGGAAATAAACCCAGTCAGATAATGAGTTCACAGAGGGGATTCGATCAAACGACCCACGCACCTCAGTCGAGATCCTACCGATCGAGTCAGTGCCAGTTGCGTAGCCGGTGTATGATTGCGTGCTTTGACTTTTTGTTTCGGGGTCAAAATTATGTACCCAGGTTTCATCCTGAGTCACAATATGCGCAAGAAAAGCTTCTGGGTCAGTGCGGTATTCCTCTAGAAGTTGACGAGATATGTGCATCCTGGCCCCTTTTCTGGTCGGCGGTTGACATTCTTTGCACGCAACTTGCAGACACTTTATTCATGTGTTGATGCTCATGGAGAATTCGTTCCACTGATGTTTTACTAATGTTATGGGTACAGACTAACTGTCTGATGGTGATTCGCCTGTCCTGCATGACTGTGCCAGGGACAGCATTAAAGGGACATTCCTGTGTTTGCTGCAATTTTTAAGATGTTATCAACTAACAGAGAGTTTTTAACGATTGTAATTACATATCAAATATATTTTTTTGCATAACATATTAGTGGCTGTATATGAAACGTGTTTCTGATCGTTTTAATATTTGTACTAGGTTAATTTCCTTTTATTTTTGGGCTTCTTACAAATATTAAGATGACCAGAAACACATTGAATATACAGACACTGATATTCTAAACAAGAACATATATTTAATATGTAAGTTTAATCGTAGAAATATTTTATTAGTCGGAAACATCTTACAATGCAGCAAAGTCAGGAATGTCACCAATTACATAACCCCACCCTTCGAGAGCTATGTAATTTTTTAATACTCCAAGAATTATACAAACATACATGCATACGAATATTTTTTAAAACATCGACTTTGCTTATAAATGCTATCAAAATGCAGCACACCCCTTTCAACACTCTCTTTCCTACCAAAGATTTCATAAACATCTTCTGAAGTTTTGTTTGCTCTGCTCTTTTTCCATGGCCAACTCAAACTTGCCACTGGATGATACTTAATCTTGTGATACAGATACTGGCGCAACTTGAAGACACCCTCACCTGTGTAGACCCAGCATACTAAAAGGATTTCCTCCCAACACTAATGTTCAGTCAAACCAAAATAAAAACGACATTAATTGTCATCTATATATTAATTTGATATAACAGACACCCACACCCAGCATACAGGATTTCCTCCCAACACTAATGTTCAGGACATTAAGTCATTACTTCATACAGGTACAGTCATGTTTGTGTTTCCTTCCTCAGACAGTGTATTGTTTTAATACTGATATTTCTTTGATGTGCCTGTTACGGTCTTCATAATCTAGGGGTCAATCATGTGCATGTGTTTTAATGGAGTACACACACCCAACTGAAAGTAAATATCTTCAGGAGTTTTATTTTAAAACATTTTGTTGTTTAATATGACATATTGCATTTGTACAAAACTATATGCAATATATATGTTTTTTGAGGTGTACATTATATTAGGTTGCACTGTAGAAACGACAGTTTCAGTGAGGTTGTCAGTTTATGTCAGAATACACCAGATCCTGGTTGTCATAAAGACACATAGCTGGACACTTTTTGAAAAATGTATGTTATCAGTATAGGTAGTACTAGACCAAATAACTTCCGGCTGGGTCAAAGTTCGAGGTGCACCGAACTTTTGATAGAGAAGTGAACACCACAAGTCCTGTGATTGGTTATAAATGTGAGTGTGTTGGTTGTAAAAAATAATCGTTTTATCTGGGTTAAAAAAAAACGCAATTTTATTTCATCTAGTACCAATGTGTCAAGTAGCCTTGTGCTTGAAACATGTATGGGGTACCTGTAAAAAAAAGTACTCGAATTTTGTGCGGAACTAGGGTAGTCATAGACGCTACCCGTTATCTCAGAAACGAGCAGCTTGACCCCCATTTTTTTGTGATTCACTTTAAGTGTGAGGGGTGGTAGTATTTATATCCGTGGCGTTTATGTCGGTTGATACGTTGCAGGTAGGAGTGTTAGCCACATATGTTACTATTGTCGTCTATGGGATTTGATTTGGTAGTATACACCCTAAAGCTCATTGATTTTTAATGATCGTCTATTGGATGTAAAACATTTGGCAACTTTGACGTACAGTCTTAGAGAGGAAACCCGCTACATTTTCCATTAGTAGCAAGGGATCTTTCATATGCACCATCTCACAGATAGGTTAGCACATAACACGGCCTTTGATATGCCAGTCGTGGCACACTAGCTGGAACGAGAAATAGCCCAATGGGGCGAGTGCACCACGTATAGCATATTAAAGGCCGTGGTATGTACTATCATATTTGTGGGGTGGAGCACATAAAAGATCCCTTGCTACCGGGGGCGACCGGTGTGTGTGTGTGGGGGGGGGGGGGGGGGGGGGGTGCCTCCCACTCGAGGACAAAAATATGCCTTTTATTAAAATTTAAAAAAATAAAATATAAGTATCTGGTGCACCCCACCCCCATACGAGATATTATGCTCCTTACTCCAGATATCGTTCCTACGGACCTACAGACACACAGAAACAGCGTGCCAGAAAGGTCTACGGATTCCCAGACAGCTTAAGTGGATCCAAGAAGTGGATATACAAAAAGCGCCACTTTCGCCCGTTATTGTGCGCCCAGAAGGCTGGAAATGCCATGTTTGAACATCTGAAATCCGATTTTCAAACTCCATAACAGGTTCAAACCTCTAATTTTCAATCCCCCGAGCCACCAACTGACAATGGTCCCCAATTTCAAATACACTCTGCGGCCTTGAATTCGACCACTAACTACAACTGCATTTTCAACATCATACGTTAACTGCAGTTTAAACAATATTTATATACTAGTATACTGCAACTACATTTTAACATAATTCAACTGCATTTCCACTACTCATTAATACTTAAACTTTTAAAAATATTTTAATTATATAACATTATTAACGCAACAATCAAAAGTCATCAAAACAATTTTTATTGCAAAATAATCGGAAAAGAGAAAATGACACACATAATTAATACTACAATAATATACTCTCCAAGCCAAGTTGTCTATAGCTTATAACGCCAGTTATAATTGTTTTCTTTTGGGTTTTATTTAACACGCAGGTTTGTCTGTATAGCGATACACATACAATATAAGCATTCTACAGAACTGTTAATTGTAAGAGGCTGTTATTCTTATTTCACCAGCTTATTTAAATTAGGAAAATCCCTCGAGCCACTTGATTCCAACACTACACAAGCCACTGCCCCTGCGTCCACCGTAAATAACTCGATTCATCGCCAGATAGATGTCGTAGTTGACGCTGCCCTCGGTGTCAGACTGGCCTTTCAGCGCGAACAGGTCGTTTTTGATGATGGAGTTGAAGTAGCCTTCGCCGTTGTTCCAGGTGACGATGCCGTCGGTGATGATGAACTGCAGGCTGGTCTTGTACGTCGATGTCACGTACTTGTGGGCTTTCGGCGAGTTGTAGTCGTTGCTGTACACGTGCATGCCCTTGTTGTAGGAATGGATCTCGGCGTCTCGGCTCTGGGTTCTCGAGTCACCGCCTACAGCGAATAGTAACCACTAACATTACATATTACATAGTGAATAATGCGTGACTGGCCGTTAGATACCATTTATTTTAGAACGAGTTGTTTTAAAATGTATCAAACGAGCGAAGGTGAATGAAATACGTTTTTAAACAACGAGTTGTAAGATAATTTGTATCTAAGTGACACGAATGTAGTTATTCTATTTCTTACATATCCTAAAAAAAGGATAAAAGTTTAAAATAAATTTAAACGCATATAGTTTATATATATATATATATAGAAATATAGTTTTGCCCTTCAGTACCCCGGGTACACCTTAGCAGTAAACTGTATTATGTTGCCATATGAATATATACTGACAAACAATGAAAACACAAAACAGGTTTTTTTTCAATATTTTGTTGTGATTAATGAAAAAAATATTTATTGGACTTAAAATAACAATTTATGAGAGGAAGCCATTGATTGGTACTTTTGTCTGGGTTTTAATCCTGGTTTTGTTCTCGTTACACATACAATAGCAGAAACACACAAAATGGTGTGAAATGCGTTCACTACATGCTCAATCATGTTGCATGCAATGCACGTGAAATGCCAGTATGTGGACACATAAAAGTCACGTAACGGTGTCATATTCCTCGTCACATTAAGAATGCCACGATTCGGAGAACAAAGGGAGCAGCGTTGAACATGGCTCAAGGGGGGACTTCGCAAAGCCAAGTTGCTAGGACCTCAGAGTCCATCCATCAACTATTGGACGACTTGATGAACGTCATCAACAAGCCGGGAGTGTCCGTGATCGACCTCGACCTGGTCAACGTCCCGTTACGACCCCATGCCAAGATCGGCAGATTCGACGACACCACCTCCGTGACCGGTTCAGAACTGCGACGATGACAGCAAGCAACACGATAGGACGTCAGGGAAGGCCTATCCATCCGATGACGGTCATCCGTCGACTCGAACGGCTGGACTCAGATGCAGACGCCCATACAACGGTAACATCATGACACCGCGACATCGTGCTGCGAGACTACAGTTTGCTCTCCAGAATGGTAATCATCCACCAGCCTTTTACCGGAGCATTGTTTTCTCAGATGAGTCCCGTTTCTCTGTCTCCTTTGCCAATGGAAGAGCACGTATGTACAGGAGACTCCATGTACGGTACGCTGACGGATGTGTGAGGGAACGTGATCGGTTTGGCGGCGGTTGTCTGATGGTATGGGGGGCAATCAACTGTGATTTCAAGAGTGATCTCATCATTGTCCATGGCCGGTATCATCGTTATGAACTGGCCCGCCGTTTCACCGGATTTGAACCCAATTGAACACATGTGGGATGAGTTAGGACGTCGTGTACGTCACCGCCAGCCACCACCGCGTAACGTCGCTGAGCTTGCACAGGCGTTGCAGGAAGAGTGGAGGAACATTCCTGTGGCTTATTTGAGATGTTTGTGCCAATCCTTTCCCCCGTCGTCTTCACGCATGCTCACGGGCCAATGGTAGACACACCAGATACTGACCTTGATATGGGGGGGGGGGGGGGGGGGATTGTTGTTGAACTTTTCGATTACGAATGCAACTCGATTACTGATGATAACTGGCCATGTTTCCATGTGAATGTATCTCATGAATACCAGTCATTAATGTCATATTACATTATCCATAAATTTATTAATAGTTTGTCGTTATTTGCAATGAAAAGTTGTTTTTGCGTTTTCATTGTGTGTCAGTATATGTCATGCATGAAGCTAGGTTCACTCAAACGAAAACATGCAAACAACGGGACTGGCGCAAATGGCCCACATGTTGAAGAAGGTTGCCTGGGCTTTTATTTGTTTATTTTTCTGAAGATGTAAAAAAACCCACGTCATACGTGATAATGAAGAATTAAATTTATTTTTGAATATTTAATGTTTTGAGTAAAGGGGCGGCAAATCAACCGCCAATACCTATATCACAGTAACTGCTAAGGGATAAAGTGAGTGTGATCGTATAAATCTTTTTTACTATTCTTTAGATTGATATCATACTACTTATTTTATTAAAATGCTAATCAGTGGTGAAGTTTATCAGTGCATTAGAATATTAATTAAATCTGTCTTTGCGTTTATGGAAATGTTGAAATCAAAAAGTATAAATTGTGGATTCGAAACTATAGTGATCGGAAAGAAATGTTACCGAGTTACTGGAGCAAAAACATGTCTTTTTCTGAGACTATCCTTTTCTTCTTGAAAAGATCAGTGTCTTTATGTGCAGTATGTGTCTCTGTTTGTCCTTAAGTTTGTAGTCATTAAAATGGTATGCTAATCGCAAATATCTTAACAACGACAGCAAAAATTCATATGACGCATACACAGTTTTTGCTTAAAATGTTTGACTGAGAGCTTACCCCAAGCATTATTAGTTCTGGAGTCTCCGATGTTGAAGGAGTATCCCTTGGGGTTGGAGAACGTCATGTCGATTCGCACTTTTCTCTTGGCGAGTCCAGCAGAGTTAAACGTCAGCTTCAGCACTCCACGTTTACTGCAGGGGATGTTACTGGAACCCACTAGAGTCGTGAACCACGAGATGGAGGAGTCGGAACCGGTCACCACCCCTGTTGACAGGTTTATCTCCATGTCGTACGCTGTAATGTTAACAAAAGAGAGCAAAACAGTTGGTATGCGTTTAAAAGTTGATAATATTGTTTTATATGAATTTTAACTTTATTCATTACGAAGTTATATGCCAATTCTTGGGTTTCCTTTGGAATCAAACGGACCATACGAGAAACTCTCTCTCAGATTGTAACCTGCATTCATGTTTTCATACACTACAATTTTGTTCTCCTGGACAAATTAAGTTGGCACGAGATATTATTGTTATTTTTAAGGTAAGAACCACATAATACTTTTATTATATTTTATTCCCATAAAGAATCTATGTTCTTGAAAGATTGTATTATGTTCCGCCAAAAAACCCTGGGAGCTTCCCCCACTCAGAAAAAAAAGAACCCCCCCCCCCAAAAAAAAACACCCAACCAAACGCCAACCCCCCCCCCCCCCCAAAAAAAGAAGAAAAGAAATATGTATTAAAGCACATCACAAAAACTCAGGTTAGCCAAAACCCCCCAAACAAACAAACAAAGAATCAAATAAACAAATTAAAGAAAACGCATGACACTTACTAACGGCCATGGCACATCCCAGCAGACAGAGACACACGGCACAACTTCTAAAAACATCCATCTTCATAGGCGGAGTTTGAAAATGTTAAATCTCGCACAAGATTATGGTATGGGTAACTATATTTACGTGCCCCTATCCACGAGGGTTCAGGCACGCCCACCCCGGATTCAGCCTCTGACATCGCCAGTTGTCGATTCCGGGGCGGGAGGGGGGTGGGGGGGGAGGGGTAGTTGTAAAAATGCATGGGGTAATTTTTAAATGTTGTGGTATGACCACTTACAAACTTAAATAGTTATATCAATTATAATTAGGGATCTATCATATTTGTATATTATCACTCGCATATTTATAATAGCACCGTAAATAAAAGCCTTATATCTTTCTATTATTTTAATATATAATTAGTAGGTGCACTTACTTAAAATTTCGATCGGGCAAATCTAAATAATTATATAATATAATTAATTAATTACTAATAATATTTATATATATATATATTTTTTTATTTTATTAATTAGGCCCTGGAGGATAAAGGATTCGTAAAGCGGGGAGCACCGCGCCACCGGCAATCAGGCGATCAAACAGGCGGGAGGCCCACTATGGTAAGTCCGGATTTCCACGGGGGGGGTTTCCGGGGGGGGGAGGCCTCCTACCAGGCTTCCCTATCGGCCAAAACCGCCAACGCCCTACCGCACCCAAATATGCACCCTACCACGGCGTCCCCCCCCCCCCCCCCCCCCCCCCCCCCCCCCAGGTTATCCATGTAACACAAGTGGGCCAGTATTTGGGATGATATGAATGATATGAAAATGGTAGATGATAAGCCCGCGAGCCGCCGTCTGGAGTGGTGGTGAAACGTATAAGATTCTTTGGTGTTGTTGGTTGACTGGTGGACTGATTCAGTTATTGAAAATAAACGACAGGGCATCCCTTTTTATAGGATCCATGACGTTTCGCCCCCAGGCCAGTTCGCCCCCAGGTCTGTTCGCCCCATACCAGTTCGCCCCCAAATAGGATGTCAGTTCGCCCCCACTTGCATAACCAGTTCGCTCAAACAAAGGTACCAGTTCGCCACCAGTGGTCGCACTACACTTTTACAAGTAATATATTTATCCGACATGATTATTGAAAAGTTGAATACGAATGCCAGCCTAGGCGTGGGTAATTTTTGGCATGCATCCATCAGAGAATTGTTCAAGCACCCCAAAGAGTTATGCTCATGACGGGGGGAGGGGTCGAGCTATGGCTTTAAATTTCGTTTAGTATTGGCTAATTGATAGATAACAAAATATGTGTGTACACACACACACACACACACACACACACACACAGTTCGGTGGATTCAAGACCCGGACACAAAAATGTGACACAAAAGAAAAATGACCAATGAACTGTTTTATGGTCATCTATTTGCCTTTACATATTTGAATACTATCCAGGTATAGCATTTCGTGCAAATGAGCTGGCCTAACCTTTTCACCATGTATTTCCATCATTTTACTCTTAGCGCAATATTAGTTGTAATGCATGTAAAAATATGTAGTGATTCATTTGCAACCTTATATAGCTGTTCAGGGCTGTAACTAGGATTTAAACAATGAACCAATGAGCATGGGAGGCGCAAGACACTAGGAGGTCTGGGGGCAATACCCACCCCCAGGACATTTTCTAGAAGCTCTAAAATACAGTGAAATCCGCTTATTTGGATGTGCCTCGTGCAACAAAAATATATTCAAATAAGCGGCATATTCAGTAAACTGAAGGAATGATTTCGACATACGATATACCCAATTAGGACCTCTTCATGATTTATGCAAACCCCAATTACAATTCTCCCAATTTGGGCCTCTGTACCATATTGCGGCCATTTGAGGGAGGTTACATACTTAAAACATCAATATCAATAAACAGTATTTTTATTTTATTTTACACAACCTCCCCCAATGCCTTCCCCCCACAACAGAGATGGTAAAGTGTGGTCGGTTTGGGACTCATCGGTGGGCTCATTGGGCTAATTTTCGTTCCAACCAGTGCTCCATGACTGGTATATCAAAGGCCGTGGTATGTACTATCTTATCTGTGGGATGGTCATACCACGGTTTTGATACACCAGTGGTGGTGACGATAAATAGCGCAATGGGCCTACCGACTGGATCGATACCAGACCGACAACGCATCAGGTGAAGGCTTTACCACTGGGCTACGTCCAGTCCCTTACTATAAACAGTCCAGCTGATAAAAGTATAACCAGTGATTGGCAAGTAGATGAAAACTGACTGGTTGCTATAGAGATATATGTGAACAATTCGATATGCGGTTACCCGCCCACCCCCCTCTCTCCCTCTCCCCCCCCCTCTCTCTCTCTCTCTCTCTCTCTCTCTCTCTCTCTCTCTCGCTTGCTACTAATGTGAAAATATAGTATGTTTTCTTTCTAAAACTGTATGTCTGAATTATCAAATGATTGACAACCAATAGCCGATGATTGATAAATCAATGTGCTCTAGTGGTGTTGTTAAACAAAACAAACTTTAACTTTAACAGGCACGTTGATTTCCTGTGGGAACTGATCAACACGTGACTTCTTGAATAAGACTAACCGACGCAGGTGGTGTTTTGTGAAAGCCGGTCTATAGACACAGAACCGGGGTCTTTTGTAACATCTCCACGACGACAACAAAACAGTCTCCGAGTATTTACGTCATACACAAAAGTCGTTACTGTCCAGAAACACACTTACAACTCACACAAAGACAGATGTACAGAAAAAACGGAGATTAAACATTTCAGTAAAATTACAACTTTGTCAACATCCTTCTGAGTAGTTTAAAGTAGTGGGGGTGCGATGGCCTGGGGAAGGACATACATGTATTTGAGGGGTCAAATGGCTGAATCTTCCAGAGGATTCCCCGATAAAATGTGAATTCAAATTGAACCTATCCAGTCTCCTCAGCACAACAACAGGCGGGGTGAGGTTTGGGAGGGGGTGAGGGTGTCGACCCCCCCCCCCCGAATCTGTCACTGCTTTTTAACTATTGTTAAGCACAAGTTGTATGGTCGAATCGTGAGAACGAGATTTACAAGGCAAAGCGGTGCAGACCTAAACAAAATGCAAGCAAGGTAAGACGCTTTAAAAAAAAGAAAAGAAAGGAGAACAAAAATTATATATCCACTCAGTACTGATTAATACCAGTGTGAAGGTAATATGTAATGTTGAAAAGGAAAAAGGAAAAACTGGCAGAAAAACAACACAACAAAACAACGACGAATACTGTGCACATGTACGTACTCGATGATATAGTCGACTAACTGTTCAAGGAAACATGTTATAGTTACATCATCCTTTTCCCAGAGATTTCACTAGTTAGACCACGGTTATTGCGGCCGTTGAATGACGGGTGCAATGCTTGAGGGCGTAGATCTATTACACCCGTCACTCAACGGCCGCAATAACCGTGGTCTAACTACACAATCTCGAGTGATGGATGAGGTAACTAGCTTGTACCACGTCCCCATTACCACGTCCCCATTACCACGCCTTCATGACGTCACCATGGTAGCAAAGAAGTTTTATAATTTAATTTTAGCGGGTACATTTCACCTTGCTTCGTAGTCCGAATCGGACGTAGCAGATGTGTGGGTGTTTGCAGTTTATTGGGTCCGCCTTGGACTACTTGCTTCGATTAGCCTTCGATTAGCCTATACGGGGAAACATGTTGGGAATACTAATTCATCTGACATTAAAGGTGGGATAGGCCTGCAAGGAGAGAGTGCTATGTAACACTTCCTCGAATTTTGAAGTTCCCCGGAAAAAAATGAAATGTTTAGCAGGTGAATACAATGCATTTATCGTTTTTGGGTTGTTGTTTTTTTAGTGGAGAACGTAATATCTTGCTAGCTTGATAATTAGCATGTAGATAATATATATTGTGGTGAATTTTAGCACGAGGTCAGGTCAGGTCATAGGGTTTTACGTGCACATTCAGAGCAAGCTGTTGTAGCGCACGCCTGTCCAGAACAGTAGCACGAGCTTGGCCATTCTTTTATATTGAGGGGCACCCATACGTGGGGAGGGCACCCACACAGTCTTTGAGTCATGTATATAATTATAACAGACGAACTGGCGTGTGTGTGTGTGCGTGTGTGTGTGTGCGTGTGCGTATGTGCGTGCGTGTGCGTGCGTGCGTGTGTGCGTGTCTGTGTGTGTGTGTGTGTGTGTGTGTGTGTGTGCTTTTTAAGACATACACAGGGGCCGCGGAGTTTATTTGAAAATGGGTGTGGGGGTGTGGAGAATGTCTGTGGATCAAAATACATGTATTCGTGGGCCCGGGCATGCTTCCCGAGAAAAGTTTGAATTTTAGGATTTAAAATACATTTCAAGCCTTCTGAACAGTGTAACATGGAAAAGTGGGTGGTGTGCCATGACCTCTTGCTATAGGCGTCATTTTTAACGCTGCTAACTATCCAGGGCCGTAGCATGCCCTGAAAAACTGGGGGGGGGGGGGGGGGGGGGGCACAGTCATTTCGCAACACGTGATCACCAAAACATATTTAATTTCATAGATAATCGAGTTATAAAAACAACGGAAGTAATATTGACACTGCTTTTATGAAAAAGAAACTACATTTATCATCTAGAGGTATCATGTATTGCGATCGATTCATTTGATAAAGTTTTAAAACAACAACACAACGTTATCGTACATTAGGGGATCACTTTAAAAATATTTATTCTTTTTCAGATATCTTGAAATCTTTATTAAAATGTATTATTTGTACTTTGATCGTTTCACTGAAACGAATTCCCGTGAATGAGAGACTGGCATCATAACAGTTCGCTTCAGCTTATACATCATACCAACTTTTGAGTACCAAATACTGAGGGGCAGAACAAGGGGTCAGCCTTTCCACAGGGCCGACCAATATACAACAATATACAGTAACCAAGCTTTCAAATGTTTTTATGATTTTATGTTGTTGTTTTTTCGTAGTGAGGGGGGGGGGGGGGATGGGGGTCACACACAGTAACATTTAAAATTTAGAGTACGTCTTTTTGTTTGTATCCAGTGTGGAATAAGACCATATATTTATTTTATTTTGCAGGATATCAAGATGGAAAACTAAAATTGTTGCATGACATCCACGTAGAAAAGGTAACTATACAGTAGATTATTTTTGAAAGTGCAGTGCTAGAGAGATTGTGATTCCCAACTTGTACATGTACATGCAATGGTATGCAGGTTGACACGTACACATACATGAATATAGGCATCGGAACTGGAGGGGTCAGTTCTGTTTTAAAACACTGCATTTTCTTTAGAGTTGGGGATGGAGGTAGTCACCCCACAACTCTGAAGTTGGAGGGACCAGAGTATGTTTTGCCACCCCCCCCCCCCCCCAGTTTGAAAGGCAATCATCGTTTCAGAAGAATGTAGCTCATAACACTGTTTCAATATGACTAGAGTTGATACTAAACATTCAAAATTGTTTTATATATGACCTCACATATAATAACTGGCCTCCACCACGTTACTGGCATCTTATGACACCTATGTTATATTTCATGTGTTGCATGGGTTTGTAACATGCCATACTATTACAATAACATAATATTAATTCCATAAAAAGTAATGTTTGTATACAATGCATAAATAACTGCCTCTGTTAAACAGCTACCTGCTTAGTGTTATATTGTGAAGAGCTGGGTAAAATCTGTGTTAGTATTCATGATAGATAGAGAAAACTGGCTTTGAGTCTGGTCTCAAGACTTTAGTAACATCTTGTCTAATAACATAACATGTAGTCTCCTTGGAACACTGGGGGTTGGGGGTGAGACGTTTTTGAATTGTAAAGCACTTGTCTGATGTGCAATCAGTCTAGGTTCGATTCCTGTCGGGTGGGCCCATTAGGCTATTTCTTGTTCCAGCTAACTGGTGTAACAAAGGCTTTGGTATGTACTGTAATGTTTGTGGGATCATGCATATGAAAGATTCCTTGCTGCTATTCTCGAAGAGTAGCCCATAGAGTAGCAGCAATGGGTTTCCTTTCTCGTTATCTTGTGGTCTTTGACCATTCATGTATGTTCGATGCCATATAACCGTAAATACAAATGTGCTAAGTGCTTCATTAAATAAATCGTTTCTTCCTTCTGTGGAACTAAGAGAGCTCCATAACTGATATAGTAAAATCTTTGGTATGTACTGTCCTGTTTGTGAATAACTACACTTGAGCGGGTTTCATTTTTTCCACTAACCAGTTACATACAGCCCAGTTACCCAAGTTACTTGCCCAGGACAGCATGCTTGAACCCAAGTTTGCTATATTCTGTTATCACTAGCTTTCCAAGGTACGGCTTGCTGATTACTAAAACAGTCGAATATTTTCTTCAGTAATGGTGGACTAGCCAGTTGGTCAAACAGCCAGTCAGTTGGTCTGACCAAATTTGTGTCCTTCTTAAGAAATTACCTTGTATGCAATATAATAATTCTTTCTTTTTTCTATTTTTTTCAGGCACCGAAAAAACAAGTACATATAACAATAACACATCCTAAGTCTAATAGCATTTTGAAAATATTGAAAAACAAAAAACAAGTAGCTTCCAGCAAAGACTGTTTTCACTGTCAGTCCGTTGGCCAGTCACTTGGTCAGTCACTTGATCAGTCAGTTGATCACATAGTCATTGGCAGCCGGTGACTTAGATCTTCCTCCAGCTGTGTTTATTTTCACTGAAGCTCACCTGTTATACCATTATCTAAACCTCGCCAAATAACCATATCAAAATGTAGTAACCAGATATTCTATATTTAATAGCTTGTACACCAGTTAAGAACAGGGCAAAATGTATTTAACTGTTATGGTTTAGAAACTATTAATAACTGCATAACTGTTTACTGTATGCAGTTGTCATGACATGGATGAGCTATTAATAGCTTATTCTCTGCTTAACAGTGCACCAGTGGAATTGCAGAAGAAATTATATAATAATGTTTTGCATTATAATCATACATAATGTACATTGATGCTAGTCAGACAGCCTGTCAGTTAGTCAGACAGTCAGTCAGTCAGTTAAATCAGACAGTCAGCCAGTTAGTCACACAGTCAGTCAGTCAGTTGGTCACACAGACAGTCAGACAGTTGGTCACACAGTCAGTCAGTCAGTTGGCCAGTAAGTTGGTCAGACAGTTGGCCAGTCAGTTGGTCACACAGTTGGCCAGTCAGTTGGTCAGTCAGTCAGCTGGTCAGTCAGTTGGTCACACAATCAGTCAGTTAGTTAGTTGGCCAGTAAGTTGGTCAGACAGTTGGCTAGTCAGATGGCCACACAGTCCGTCAGTCAGTTGGTCACACAGTCAGTCAGTCAGCCAGTCAGTTCATCAGACAGTTGGCCAGTCATTTGGTCAGATAGTCAGTCAGTCGGTCAGTCTAGTCAGTTGGTCAGTCAGTTGGTCAGATAGTTGGCCAGTCAGTTGGCCAGTCAGTTGGTCAGACAGTTATCCAGACAGTTATCCAGTCAGTTAGTCAGGTCAAATAGTTGGCCAGTCAGTTGGTCAGACAGTTATCCAGACAGGTATCCAGTCAGTTGGCCAGACAGCCAGTCAGTTGGCTAGACAATTGGCCAGTCAGTTGGTTAAAGAATTGGCCAGTCAGTTGGTCAGATAATTGGCCAGTCAGTTGGTCAGTTATCCAGACAGTTGGCCAGTCAGTCAGACAGTTAGCCAGTCAGTTGGTCACACAGTTGGCCAGTCAGTTGGTCAGTCAGTCAGTTGGTCAGTACGTTGGTCACATAGTCAGTCAGTTGTTCAGTAAGTTGGTCAGATAGTTGGCCAGTCAGTTGGTCAGGTCAGACAGTTATCCAGACAGTTAGCTAGTCAGTTGGACAGACAGTTATCCAGACAGTTAGCCAGTCAGTTGGTCAGACAGTTATCCAGACAGTTGGTCAGTCAGTTGGTCAGACAGTTATCCAGACAGTTAGCCAGTCAGTTGGTCAGACAGTTATCCAGACAGTTAGCCAGTCAGTTGGTCAGTCAGTTATCCAGACAGCCAGTCAGTTGGTCAGACAGTTATCCAGACAGTTAGCCAGTCAGTTGGTCAGACAGTTATCCAGACAGTTAGCCAGTCAGTTGGTCAGACACTTATCCAGACAGTTAGCCAGTCAGTTAGTCAGGTCAGATAGTTGGCCAGTCAGTTGGTGAGACAGTTATCCAGTCAGTTGGCCAGACAATTGGCCAGTCAGTTGGTCAAACAATTGGCCAGTCAGTTGGTCAGTTATCCAGACAGTTTGCCAGTCAGTCAGACAGTTAGCCAGTCAGTTGGTCACACAGTTGGCCAGTAAGTTGGTCAGTAAGTTGGTCACATAGTCAGTCAGTCAGTCAGTTGGCCAGTATGTTGGTTAGACAGTTGGCCAGTCAGTCTGCCAGTCTGTCAGTCTAGACAGTTCGTCAGTCAGTTGGTCAGGCAATTGGTCACACAGTTGACCAGTCAGTTGGTCAGACAATTGGTCAGACAGTTGACCAGTCAGTTGGTCAGATAGTTCGTCAGTCAGTTGGTCAGATAGTTGGTAAAACAGTTGGCCAGTGCGTTGGCCAGTCAGTTGGTCAGACAATTGGTCAAACAGTTGGCCAGTCAGTTGGTCAGATAGTTGGTCAGTTAGTCAGGCAGTTGGTCAGTCAGTTGGTCAAACAGTTTATCAGATAGTTGGTAAAACAGTTGGCCAGTCAGTTGGCCAGTCCGTTGGCCAGTCAGTTGGTCAGACAATTGGTCAGACAGTTGGCCAGTCAGTTGGTCAGATAGTTGGTCAGTTAGTCAGGCAGTTGGTCAGTTAGTTGGTCAGATAGTTGGTAAAACAGTTGGCCAGTCCGTTGGCCAGTCAGTTGGTCAGACAATTGGTCAGACAGTTGGCCAGTCAGTTGGTCAGACAGTTGGTCAGTCCGGCAATTAGACAGTTATCCAGTCAGTGAGACAGTTGGACAATCAGTTGGTCAGTTAGTTAGTTAGTTGGTCAGACAGTTAGCCAGTCAGTTGGTCTGACAGTTGGTCAGTCAGTCAGACAGTTAGTCAGTTAGTTTGTCAGTCAGTTATCCAGTCAGTCAGTCGGTCAGGCAGCCAGTTATGTCCATCTATATTACTGTACTGTATAGAACGTGTCTGTGTTTTTATTAGATGAACAAGGGAGTGCTGTACACTATGTTTCTCTGTATTACTGTACTGTATAGAACGTGTCTGTGTTTGTATCAGATGAACAAGGGAGTGCTGCACACTATGTTTCTCTATATTACTGTACTGTATAGAACGTGTCTGTGTTTGTATCAGATGAACAAGGGAGTGCTGCACACTATGTTTCTCTGTATTACTGTACTGTATAGAACGTGTCTATACGAGTAAGCAATTTTTTTAAAATAGTCACCCTAAACACACATAATGAAATTGCTAACGATTTCAGCAGACTTGAAAAAGGTTCTAGGCAGGTCGACAGTTGGAGACATTTTCTTTAGTTTTGTTTCTGTGTCAGGACTTTAATAAATATAACACAGCATGTGTATATTCACCAAAATTATTTCATTTCATTTTAACTTATTTTCGTGCTTCCTTCTTCATCGACTTGTTGCTGCGGGACGTTTGGCTTAACTTCATTTACCTGCTAAAAATGGTCATTGTCATAGCAACCGTTGCCAAATATTTCAATAAGTGGTATAAACAAATCAACGCTTGCAGTGGTCATACCATCCATTTTAAAAAACATCTAGCTGTACATACCTTTTTTTTTCTTTTCTTTTTAAAGAATAATATAAAAAAAAAACACGTATAAAATACCATTTGATAAATGTCCATCATATTGAAATGTGTGCCCAATGTGATGATTTTCAAAAAAATATAATGAATCTTTTTCTCTTAAAATGGTACCGATATGTGAATGTTTGAGTATTGGTCTATGGTCTATTGGTATGCATTAAATTGCATTTATAGAAGTGCGGTCCTAGTATTGTTTCATTTTCACCTGCCTTAAACAAAGTTATTGTTGACGTGACACCCACCGTTACTATCTAAATAATGGTGCTCGTTTTTCTTTAGTAATCTTGCAATATTTTGAAAATAATTAAATTATTAACACATTTATATTATTAATAATCTTAAAGAACGTTAATTGTGGCGTGAGACCTAAAACTTCAGTCTAGACTTAAGCCAAGGCTCTGATAGAACTCGCCCTGACAAACAGCGTGATGGGAAAATCTGGAGACTTTGCTATGAGCATGGGCGATGATTTTCATACGTGGATATGTATTATGAAAACATTTAGTAATACACGTGATCCCTAACAATGACTCACTCGCCTCACATGATATTAATCTCATTAATATGCACAACTACAATAGCACTACCCAAACAATGCGATAATAACGAGAACGTTATTGGGGTTTTTTTTTGGTTTTCTGATTTACTATGAATGGAACATCTGTGTCGCAACTGTTCCATCAGGTTCATTTAACAGTTTCGCAACCATTAATCATCAAAATTAACATTCTCTACTGTTGTTGTCACCTTTTGTCATGATGGATGCTAAACGTATGCAAACCAGCTGAAAAGATCTACAGAATTTTCTTAAATAGAAAAATACTTTTTCGGCCATGTTAGAAAATTATATTTATTCCTAAAGCATAATATCCATTAATTCATCCATCCATCCATTCATTTACTTATATACAGTCCATCCATTCATCCAGTTGCACACACACACACACACACACACACACACACACACACACACACACATACACATACACATACATATATATATATATATATATATATATATATATATATATACACACAATACAGTCCATTCATACATCCATCCACTAATCTTAAACGAAATCACACAGTTACCCATGTTTTATCCATGCATACACACCTGCATACCAGCCCTAATACCCAGGATGCAAAACTCTTCTTTTTTTCCTGAAAAATGGACCCGACGTTCTGTAAAAGGTTTACAACCTAAAATCATATCTACATATATCTAGGATCACAACCTAGGTGGACAACCTTGCCAACAAGCTACTGGAAACGTGTAGGTCACTGTTAAATATGATGCCCCTTTGTGAAATTCAGTGTTTTTCACTTGCCCAGGAGTCAGTCTCGGGGGAATCCGATGGTGCTAAACGAATTTTGATAAAGTGTGTCCAATATGCCCCCTCAGACCCCTAACGTTTTGCTAGGGGGTCAACATGAAAACTTACTTATATACTAGTATGTAAATGTTGGTTGATTTGAATACTGTGTGCATCAATTTATATCAATTCAAGGATGGCCAATGCAATCAAATAATTTTTTTAATCCAAGATGGCCACCATTATGCTCAATATTCAAAATGGTGAAATGTTCTAATCGGTTCACCAAATATATTTCAAATTCCTTTAATGTTTATTGCCACAGCTTTGTAGCAGGTCGATAGTCAGATAAAACAAACGAAAATGGCCGTCAATAATAAAGAAATATCAGATGTGGCATTTAATATACAGCCTTGGTAAAACAAGTTCACAAAGAAACACAATACATAGACTAAACTTGTAAAATTATGTCTTTATGTGGATAATGTTTTTCGAAAAATAGTGGATAATGAACATAATTTATGTGGAAGTTTATCGATCTAGTAGTTTTATAAATTATAATAATGAATTCTTTTTGTGCTTTTTGTTTTCTTTGACAAAACTGATCGACTATTTGATCAATGAATTATTATTATTATTATTATTATTATTATTAAAGGGACATTCCTGAGTTTGCTGCAATTGTTGAGATGTTATCGACTAACAGAGACTTTTTAACGATTGTAATTACATATCAAACATATTTTTCTGCATAAAATATTAGTGGCTGTATATAAAACGTGTTTCTGATCGTTTTAATATGTTTACTAGGTTAAATTTATTTTATTTCCTAAAATATAATTTTTTCGTACGTACGAAATTATTTAAAGACGAAATCCAGTTTGGGCATCTTACAAATATTAACAACACGACAAGAAACACATTGAATATACAGATACTGATATTCTGAACAAGAAACTATATTTAATATGTAAGTTTAATCGTAGAAATATTTTATTGTCAGAAACATCTTACAATGAAGCAAACTCAGGAATATCCCTTTTAAAAAAAAGTTTTACATTTACCTTTTTCTTGCAAATTTGATATGGTAACTGAAGGGGGGATGTGAAACAGGGTATAAGCTACCACAAGCAGTTGTTTAAAGCACTCCTAAGATCAACTTTAGATAGATTACATAGACTGCACAGGCGACAACCCTCATCCTGATAATATGCAAACTTAGATATATTTTATAGACTGCACAGGCAACAACCCTCATCCTGATAATATACAAACCTGTTCTGTCGCCTTGTTACCAGACTAGGATAGTTCAGCAATATTGAAAGTAAGATGTTTCTATATAAAATGCCGTTTCACGTCTGGATATCAGATACACTTGATAAAGTAGTAAACAATCAAGCTCTACAGTTGACACCGCAACACCCTGCAGGAATGGCCAAATGGATGCACTCATCACTGAAATGTGGATTTTCTAAATATGGTCCACTTCCAACGTACAGGAAACAGTTTTCCAGTTCCTACTATGCTGGGGGTTTTTTAATCGCCAAAACATTGACAAAAGCATGCGTTATATCTATGAAGAGATGAGAAATATTCAAAATCTCAGAATCATTGCTGTTTATTAGCGTCTTCTGAAAGAAATGTTTAAATGGATCCCTGCATGGTGAAAAACACATTAAAATACCACTGGATCAGATCATGGAAGTACCCATCAACAAATTATCCAAGAAGACGGGCAGTCTGTCTTGTGCTATTGTACATAAAGCTTTATTTGGCTACACTCAGTATTTCGAAAAATGCACAAAGGCAACGAGTTAGTGAGCTTTGTGTAAAGCGAATGCAGAAATGTGCGAATCACGAAAAATATCACTTCTGAGTCCCAACAACCATCTGTAATTACTTCAGAAACAGATGCCACAAATACAGTGATCATGTTACGGAATCTTACTAAAGCTGTGAGAATGGGATTACTGTTTTACAATGATACTAACAAACAACCGAAAACCAGACAGAACTCCTTCGTGACTACTTGTTGTCTGGTCTTGTACACATCAACAGTAAACAATGGTGTAGCCAGCATGAGGCAGACGAGGCGCTTGCCTCGTCTGGAATTTCCCCAGATTTATTTTATTTTTCCCATGACACTGATATTTATTTTACAGGTCTGGGTTTGCCTCTGCGTTGTTTCCTCTCTGGCTGCTCTCCAGGTAAACCTATAACACAAAACATACCAGTATAGATATCCGTGTGCAAATACAGACGTATCCGACTTTTCTTAATTCCACAAAGAGGCTGACCCAAGGCTTGCACTGCATATTATCTGTGTTTCGTCGAGGAATACAGGTGCATGTCTCATAGCCGATGTGTACGTACTGGTACTCATGCTTCTTATTGCTATCAAATGCAAGTTCCAGACATTGGCGGTACACCTTGCGAATGCCTACCAGCTTTCTGTGTGGCAGCTTGAAGCGACTATACCCATCCATTATTTGGACTTTTCAAGTTTCAGATTTTCATGATGCAGAAACGTCATGACGCAACATTCTTACTGACAAATTGGGGTCAACATGTGTACGTGCGAATACGATGATATGGTATACAACTGACCCGAAAGGAAAAAATAAATGTCTGGGGAAAGTCGGTATATCATGCTATAACTCACAAAGGCAGAAATATACGATTCACACTTATGATGCGTCCGCCTTCAGACAAACATTCAGTGCTGTATACAATTCTGCGCATGCATCTTGTCATACATGATGTGGTTAATGTTTACACCCAAAATAGACAGAAGGAAGGTTCTATAATACCAAGTTGGCCAGCACCACTGACCATGACATCCTAGTTGAGCTAAGATGATATTGATTCCAGTTTGATACTGATTATGATAGTTCAAAATCAGAAGACTATGCTCAGTCCAGTGATGAAAGTGGATGATATTTATGTTTATTACCTACGAGGTACAGCATAACGAGGGTCATATTTACGTACGATTTCCCTCGTATGTCATAACTAAATCGTATGTCATCCTGACATTGTCGTTTAACGATTGGCTGTTGTAAGAGTACATTTCTTTCAGATTGGCTGACACGACATTCCACAGATACTACTTTCTTCATTAATACATTTTTATTTCGAGTGTAAGCTGATCACATACCGTAATGACAAATACGTGTTTTTAATTAATTTAATAAAACATTAATTGATTATTTATGATAACTTGTATTATATTACAATGTAGTTAATAATGTTCAAACAAAAAAAATTCAATAGCAGTTCTGCACTGGAATTTTTCTAGCATTCTTAAAACGGAAACGTCATGTACACAATTTATAGTTATTGTAAGGAGATGAAAAGTGACGTCATTGGAATACTGACGTCATTCAAATTCAAAACTAATTATTTCAATTACTGTGTATTTGTTTGCTTTTTAGTATGCACATGCTTTACAATTTACAGCTGTTGATACATGTGTACTCTTTACTTATGGGCGTATAAATATCACGTAACTTTAGAACAGCTTGTGATTTGGTTTTCAAGACATAAATGAACAAACATTACTCCGCCGTTAAGGAAACGTTAGTTTGTAAACAATGACTGGAATGTTCATTTAGCAAGACAGTTCTAAACAGAATATTACATTCGTGTCCATGACAGACGATGTTTACGACACTCGTGCCTAAATTATCGCATTTTCCTCGCTCTCGCTCGGGAAATATGATAATTTAGGCACTCGTGTCGTAAACATCGTCTGTCATGGACACTCATATAATATCCTCTATTTCTTACACACCCGTGGTGAGAACACCATGCATTATTTTGATAGCACATAGTTGTTTACACACGTACGTGTGTTAACAATTTCAAGACATAAGACTGGCTGCTCCTATGTGATGACCAGATCACCACTGCCATACATCCAATGAAAAACTACACGATGGAAATTGATTGCATTACGACGTATAGTTAACCTGACAATCATGGGTCTGTGACGCGTAAGTTAGCTACAAGTGCAACGGCTGTAAATAACTTTTAGTCGAAAAAGATGTTAAAATTTGCTTAAAGGAAGACTAAATTCTTATGATGAAAGATGCATACCCGGACCACCAACACATACTGACACTTTAAGAAATGAAAAACGCGTAATTTTAGAGTTAATAAATAACTGTGATTATTTCTGCTAACTTGGGCAACCATTTTGTTTCGTTTTCGTGGCGTCCGGTACTATAGCTTGCGGCGAATTGACGTCAGCTCCGACCCACTCCTGTATGCATAGTGTATACAAAATCAGGCTCTTCGCTGTAATCAACCAGACTTGTAAGACGACATAAATTACTTGATGCTATAATAAACTATTTAACTAAATATATTGGAGCAAAAACGACCACTCACGATACCAAAGTGATAATTTTCTTTTCTTTGGGACTACGTAATTGGTCAGTTTTGTGATTTGTGATTATCCCACAATACCCTGTGATCTTAAAACAGGCACATATTTTTTTTGTGTCTAGACACCTTGACTGGTGACAGTCCAAATATAAATGACAAAATATATATACACGAATAGATATAATCCATACACTTTATGTATATTGTTTTTTAAAAATTATTATTATCTGGGGCCAAGAAGGAAAAAAAAGATAGAGGAGAAGATGTTATGTACGGAATTAGTATTGATACAAGAAAGTATTATGAAAAGGTGTGTGAAGGAGTATAAAGTGCGAAGAAGGTATTTTAGAAATAAATATATCTCAATATTTGATAGATTTAATAAACTTTTAAGATGTTTGAAATAAATTATACCACTGCTTCCATTCATAATTTCCATTTTTATATAAGATACATTTTTCAGTTTCCAACTTTTCTTTAATTACAGTTTTTAAGGCAGAGAAGTTTAATTTTTGTTTTTGTATTGTCATGGAATAAATATATTATTAACCAATTTATTGCATATGTATTTGTTTTTTTTAAGCAGACCCAAAATGGCAATATGTTTATCCATAATTATGCACTCTTCTATAGTATTGAATATCCAGTTTGTAATATCATTCCAAAATTCTTTAACATAACAACAATCATAAAATAGATGTTCAATTGTCTCTGGCATACGATTACAAAAAGTACATTTATTTGAATTTATATAATGTATTGTATATAGAAATGTGTTAGTAGCGAGAAATCCGTGTAGAATTTTATATTGAAACCAACGTAAAGTTGTATCTCTAACGCATTTAAATGGTATATTGTAAAATATATTCCATTCTGCTGGTGAATAACAAAAACCTTTATTTTTATATTTTAATTGAGACTTTGGAATGGCTTTTGTGTAGCATAACAATTTATATATTTCTCTACATCCCGTTTTGTCTTTAAGAAGTTGTTTTAGCTTGTGGGGGTAGACTGGTTTTCCGTTTGTAATTGACTCGTTTATTTCATCATTATGTTTTCCATATATTCCTATGAAACATTTCACTGCATTAATTAAAGAAGCATACTCTAGAAAGTTTGTTTTTATATTAAATTTTGCAATAAAATCGCATAAATTTAGAAATCCTCCATCAGTATTAACTAAATCACTAATGAAACAAACTCCCTTTTCTGCATATTTTTTTTTTATATAAAAAATAGGCTTCTTATTTTTTAATATTTTACTGTTAAACCAAATGTTTATACCAACTATATCGTTTTCATTTTCTATTGGTTGTTTACATTGGATGTTTCGCCAGCTATCTAGAACATCTTCCCAAAAAGGGTTAGTCATATTTTTAATTTTTAAATTAATAAAATGATCACCATATATAATTAGTTCTTTGATCGATATACCTGTAACTGACGAGAAGAGACATGCCAGTTTTGTGTTGTTTAAAAGTAACCTTCTTATCCACGTTGACTTTAATGATGTTATAAACGTTGATAATTTAATCATTTTTAACCCCCCGTTTTTATGGTCCTGCATTATAACATCTCTTTTAACTTTAATTTTGCCAAATGAATTTGAAAAATCGCTTATTTAAGTTTTCAATTAACTGTTCTGACGGGGATGGTAGCGAAATTAACAAATGTTATTTTTGGTAATATTAGTGATTTTAACACTGTGAGTCTGCCTAATGGTGTAAGTTTACGGGTACTCCATGCTTTTAATACAATTTCCATTTCTTCTATTTTTGGCTCGAAATTATTTTTAATAATATCTTGTAAATTTAAAGAGAAATTAATACCTAATAAAGTAAATTGAATTGAACCCCATGCTAACTTCCATCTAGAATGGTGAAACACTTTTTTTGAATAGTTTTTCCTGCCTATCCATATTATCTTGACTTTGATTAATTTAGCTTCAGACCAGATATTTTGTGCAAAGAAATCCAGTGTATAAGTGTATTGTATAGGGAATTTGTGGATCCATCCAAGATAAAGGCAGTGTCGTCGGTATATTGAGAAATCAGGAATTCTTCTCCATCAATATTTATACCCTTAATGTCTTTATTATTACGTATTAAAATTGCAAGTATTTCCGCACATATTACAAATATGTAAGGAAATAATGGGTCACCTTGCCTACAACCTCTATTTAATTGAAAACCTTCTGATAAGTGTCCATTTTGTATTACTGCTGAGACAGAATTTTTATAAAATGTTTTTATCCAGTTTTTAATAGAAGTCTTAAAATTAAAAATATCTAAAGCTTCTTGAATGAAAGACCATGATAGAGAATCAAAAGCTTTTTCAAAGTCTACTAATAGTAGTTGACAGTAACTTGGTGACAGTACACTTAATTTCTACATACAAATTTGTTGATGTGATAATTATAAAGATCCAAAATGCCTCATGGGAAAACACACTTCAATTCTGCATGGTTGATGCACATAGACTGAAATGACCACAGACTTGGTGAATGGTGTCGTGCAGGAAAAGATAAATTTCATGGATATTGTCGTTTTTATAATAAAGACATCAAATGTGACAATGCTGGTAAGACACAACTTCTCCAACATGCAGGGAAGACAAGCACAAACAGGCAATCAAATTGATGGTTGATAAATCTCAGTCTAAGCTGTGTATTGCAAGGAACAGTAAATTCACTGAAGACAACTCCATTGCCAGCACCTCAGACGAAAAGGTTCTCAAAATCATCAATTACAATGATGCCCTTCTCACAGCACAGATCTATTGGTTAGCAAAGGTGGCCTTGTCAAACTATAGTCTGCGGTCAGTTGATCACATTGGAGACACTTTCAGAGCAATGTTCCCGGACAGCAAGATTGCCCAGGAATTCACATTGAGCAGATCAAGTACATCATATATGATTGGGGAAGGACCGAAGCCTTACTTCAAAACTCTACTGTGTGCTGACATAAAAGCTTCAGACCTTCCATTTAGTCTGCACTTTGATGAAACGACAACCTCACAAGGCAAACAAACAGATGGACCTTACGGTTAGATATTGGTCGGCAATGCACAATGAAGTTTGGGTGTCATACTACACATCAATTATGTTTGGACATGCTCAGAGGAAACTTGTTGCATCAAAAATGATGGAAAAATTCATGGAGGACAACATGCCCATTGAGAAGCTGTGCACACTAGTACGAGATGGGCCAAATGTGAACAAGACTATCTTCATTGAGCTGGAGAAGAGGATTAAAGCGGATTTTCCTGATGAGTTTCCTAGATTTGTTGATCTAGGTAGCTGTATTTTGCACACAGTTCATAATGCATTTGGGAAAGGAATGGAAAGGATGTCATCTAATATAGACCCGCTGTGCTTGGATATACATGCTCTATTCAAATACAGTGCAGCGAGAAGAGAAGATTATGAGAGGCTTCAGTTTCAGCTAGATAATGAGCCACATCATTTCGTGCAACACACTGAAGTCTGCTGGCTGAGTCTTGGCCCAGTGATAGCCAGAATTCTGGAACAGTAGGATGCTCTGGTGCAGTTTGTGAAAGATCTAGGAAAGGATTCTCGGACTGTTCCACAGAGTGTAAATTACCGCTGTGTAGCAGCCGTACTGACAACCACTGAGAAGGAGGTTACCAAGGTCCAGCTGGAATTTCTAAAGAATGTAATTCCAATTCTTGAGGAGTTCCTTACCCTCTTCCAAAAGAGTACACCCACAGTCCTTCTGGTGTATGATGTGATGTGCCAAACCCTTAGCAAGCTGATGCATAGATTTCTGAAGTCTGGCTTTTTGGAAGGGAAATATGGCAGTGAACTGTCTGCGATTTCTTGTGAAAATGTTCAGATTCAGCTCCCCGACAAAGATATAGTGATAGGAGATGCTGCAAGAGATATCCTCATGAAGTTAAGGTCAGACAAGCAACGACAAGTAATGCTTTGTGTTCGTGCTTTCTTTTGTGCAGCAATAGCTCATTTGCAACAGAAGTTGCCATTGCACAATCATCTTTTGCAAGATCTTGGATGCCTAAACCAAAGAAAGAGGGAGAATATGAGCACATTTGATTCCATTCAGAGCATTGCTCGGAAACTGCAACCACATGTTGATGTGTCGTGTGTTGTTGATGTGTGGAAAGCCTTGCAAACTGATGGTGATGTTGCTGCAGTCTACAAAGAAAAACAAAGAATTGAGCACTACTGGAATGAAGTATTTGCACTAAAATCGGTAACCAACACCAGCATTGAGAAATCAGGACTTGTTTTGGCACAGATGAATGTAGAATCTGAAAGGAGTTTATCCATCAATGCCAGGGTAGTCACAAAAGAAAGATCTGCTTGAAGTGATAAAACAATATGTGGTCTACATGCTGTAAAAAATGCTGTTCGCTTCTTTGATCCAGCTGACAACCAACCAGCAAAGATACCTGTAACAAAGGAGATGAAGGCAAGTGTTAGAGTAGCACATGCAAAATATATAGCAAGATTAGAAGAGGGGAAGCTTCAAGAAGCAAGAAATCGAGAACAGGCAAAGCAAATGGATGAAAAGAGAAGATGAAAAGAGAGAAAGAATAGATGATGGAAAAGAAACAATCGTTGGCTAAAGAGGATGAAGACTTGAAAAAGAAAGAGGAACAGGTAATAGCTTCCATAAAGGAAGCAGATGAACTGTTGAATGATGTGACAAAAAAATTACAGTGTGCCATCAGTCAATCACCAGTGAATGAGCAAAGTGCCAAATTTGCTTCAACTATGCTTGATGTTGCTAAAAGCAAACGAGAAGAAGCAATGCAACGTTTGAAGATAATAAAAGACAAACAGAAGCAATTGGATAGTAAAAGAATGAAGCTGTTGGATAAGGCTATTCCAACAAAGAAAGTTACTAAATGGAAGACCGGTTAATCTGAGGGTGGTGTTCCTAATAAGAAGGCAAAATGACTTGCATGAATTCACCATGGTACTTTCAGTATCATTGCATTTTCTTGGTTTCACAATGGTTATCATTACAATTACAGTTTTGTGTTTGTCATAGTATTATTTTCAAGCTTTATGGTTACTCGCACCTTGGCATTTGGATTATGTTTTATTAGTGTACTTGCACCTTGGCATTTGGATTAATGTTTTATTAGTATACATTCAGTCTACAAAATGTAACTTGTGGTGAATTATGTAGTGGCTGAATTTGGTTCAAAGTGTAACTGTACAGAGTTCCACAGTGACTACGTGCCTACTGGCCCACAGTGGATTTAGGGCTGTAGGGCCATATATTTTGTTTTTGGTGGCCTGATTTTTTTCTTCTACAAAAACCCACCCAAAACAAAATAACTGCTAAATTGGGTGGGTGGGTGGGTGTTTGTGCAAATATCTTACATTTTCCACATTTCTCATCACATCTAAATTGTATGAAGTCAGGCTGAAGCTGTTAGGGTTACCTCCGATATACTGATGCATGGTGTCTAAGGCAACCTATAGGACTTCAGTGCTCATTTGCAGGTTGTGCTTCGCTTACCGTAACAAGTATGCTATTAAATGTGCACACCTGCAGTATCATAATTATTTGACATATTTCTACCAATTCAGTTAGCACACAGCTACTAAATCCAGCTATATTATCCAGTTGATCTACCAAGAAAAAACTAATTAAAAAAATAGTGTCCATACCCACATTCAATCACACACACGCGCGCGCGCGCACTGCCATTGCTGCTGTTTTTGATGGTGTCACTGGGTCAGCAATGCCGTGTTGTGGGGGGTTTTCAGTCAACACCCATGTCATTTCAGAGTTAAAATTTGACCTTGTAACTTGTATTATTCAATAGCATAAAAGGAATACTGCATTGTGTTGCTTTTTAAAAGTCTTACTCCAAAGAACCAAATTCAACCACTGCGTTGTCTGAATAAAACGTGGTGGATCGGGATGGCTATAAGGGGTGTTGTGAGGCATCTTAAAACAAAATAAGTGCCTTTTCTTCCTATGATATACACATTGTCTTATTTTCCTCTATTATTATCTTTTCAATGGTTTTTCTATTTCCATATTTAGTTTTTTGAGATGGCTCACTCACTTGATCCCTGCAATATTCTCTATTTTGGGACATTACTTTTATACAAAATTCCTATTTTAACCCTATTTTCAGGCAAAAAAAATTCCTGTTTTCCTATTTTTTTGACCCACTGTCTCACTTGACGGCCTGTTCTTTTGGCACATTAGTTGTGATTTGCTTTTATTCATCGCAATAATTGGTCTGCTTTTATTAGCAAAATGTTAAAATAATTACTTCTTTGGCATTCATGAGGAATCTGAATTAGCTTAATGAAAATATTGATGATTTCTTTTTTGGTACAAACTTTGCCATGAGATGGAAAATAAAAGAGAGAACTGTCGCACTGTACAAATTTACGTTTGATTTCTATGAATTGCTATTTTTGGAATTGGCTACTTTTTATATAAAGTAGGCCTAGCAGGGAAAAAGAAAGAACTGTCGCACTGTACAAATTTACGTTTGATTTCTATGAATTGCTATTTTTGGAATCGGCCACTTTTTATATAAAGTAGGCTTAGTAAAATAACAGTCAGTCTCTGGTCAGACAAAAGTTCCAGAATGGATGCGGCAATGCGCGTTGTTGTAGTTTTTTTGTGGGTTTGTTGTTGCTTTTTGGTGTGTGTGGGGGGGGGGGGGGGGGGGGGGGGGGGGGGGGGGTGGTGGTGTTAAAGCATGGATTGCACAGAAAAGGTGGGTATATTTAGGGGTTTTACGTCCTCGTCTGCCTTGGTCTATCCTAAATGGTCATGGTGCCACCTCCTTTGCCTTGGTACCCTAAATATTTTTCTTTACATTTTCCATATAGTCATGGCAATTTTTATGACTTCGACTTTGGTCGCAAATGTTTTTAAAGTCTACTCATTCAGAACAACAGGACCTGTTTAAAAGAGAAATTAAACAAAGCTAATAGTCCAAGCCAGCATATAGACCTTGCTTTGTTAAAGCAGGGTCTATATCCTGGCTTGGACTATTAGCTGTTTTCAGTTTCCAGCAAAAATAGTCATTCGGTTTAATGTGTAGCGTAAACACAAGTTTAGCGAACGTTAGCGACAAGCTTGAAGCAGTTGACGGACGTTGAGGAAGTTGACAACGAAATGTCGACGAGACATGAATTGGCTTTCTTTGATATCACTTCTTTTACTTCTAACGAAGACCTTACCCTTTTGTTAATGTGTAATGATTTCTTACCTGCAACGTTTTGCATATCTCCTGGAATAATTTAAAAGTTAACAGAATGCAGGTGGAAAGCAATTATAGATAAATGATATTTTCAAACGGTGAATAATAGGGACTTTCAACAAAACGAGTTGAATTTATGCTTTTAATAACATTTTAAATTGTTTTTATTTTCATACTAATCCGCGGTATCTACATATCTATGAATATTTCTCAACAACGGCTTTGTTACGGAGCATTTTGTCACCCTTGGAATCATTTTGTCGCCAGTTTGGCTATTCGTACATTCGAGGCCCATTTCTTATCAACTCTGGTAGATTGAGCTACATAGTATTTTTTTTTTTTTTTTTGCAGCCGATTTCTATGAATGTATGATTTTCTTGGGAACATTTCAGTTGATGATCGTTTTTATAATTATATTACCGATTACCCTTTAGACTCCAGTAATACGCTTACGGTATACACACACACACACACACACACACACACACACATACACAGAGGTGTGCAGTCACAAACACACATCTCTCTCTCTGTGCGTGTGTGTGTATGTGTTAGTAGTAGTAGTTACCTCATCATTTTACGAGATCAATTTTTCTCATTTATTTATGTATTTACTAACAAATAGTGATTATTAAAACCCCATTTATAATCTGCATTAATCAAAACCAAACTTTTATCTATTTTTTTATTTCAATTTTCGTCTCGTATTAAGCAATACTAAATCCATTTTTAAATACAAAAAGATTAAATGTTCACTTTAAAAGAAACGTTGAAACACGTGTTTTTATAGAATGACTTTTATATGATGATCCGAGACTTTTAACCAACTTTTAACTGCCAAAACATGTTATTATATCTTAAAAGAAACGTTTTATTTAACGACGCACTCAACATGTTTTATTTACAGTTACATGGCGTCAAACATATGGTTAAGGACCACACAGATAATGAGAGGAAACCCACTGTCACCACTTCATGGGCTACTCTTTTCGATTAGCAGCAAGGGATCTTTTATATGCACCATCCCAGACAGGGTAGTACATACCACTGCCTTTGATATACCAGTCATGGTGCACTGGCTGGAACGAGCAATAGCCCAATGGGTCCACCGACGGGGATCGAACCCAGATCGACCGTGTATCGAGCGAACACTGTACCACTGGGCTACATCCCGCCCCTGTATTTTAAAAAGACGCAAATGGATGATGTATGACTGCCTTTTATATATACATGTATGTAAAAGCCATTGAACATATAATATAAATATAAAATAGACAAATCATTAATATATATATATACATGTATATATAAAACATGAAATAAAGCTTTACAGATAGAACTATTCGGTCTACATTATAAACGAAACGTTTTATAAACAGATTCCTTTACATGAATTTTATATTACATGATTATACACGTCGTAATTAAATGTGTGTAGTATCGTCGGACCACAAAAATGGTTTGATGGCAACAAAATGGTCCGGCAGATGTGACCATTGTCGCCAGCGACAAAATGGGTCGTTACAGCCTTCGATTTTAGTGGGATTTATTTAATTTTTATTTGAATTTTACCCCTAATTAATTTCATCCACATTTCATTTCTATATTTTGAGAGGCGATCTTTCATACTACTTTAGCAACACATCCTATAACTTCTCTGATGACTGTCCATATCAGTATCCAAATTTAAATAAATATATTTTACGATATGCATATAGATAGAACTTTAATGGATATTCCTTTTTCAATCCATTATATCTATAGTCTGAAAGGGCATTTGCATACAGCAAATGAAATGCAATAATGGTATATGTTCTTGCTGTTGTCTCATTGTCCGTTAGTTCTTACCAGTAGCTATTCCATGTGGAGTCATGCTAGCACCCACTTAACTCCTCTTCAGTAAGCTACCTGTCAGGTCTGTAAACGAAAATCTCCCCTTTTTGTGGAATGTGCGTGTTTAGCAGCTCAGCTATCATGCAATTTTCTGTAGGTGTGGGGGAACAAATATATGAACCAACTGCTGCACTAATAAAGTATCACTGGTCACACAGTGAAAGTGAGGGTGAAAGTGAAGACTTTTAATGAAGCATTCTTACATATATCAGTTTAAATTGTTGGGCCACTGATCATTGGTTGGTGTATTTTTATTAGGTGGCAGTCCTCATGGCTGATTAAATATAGTGAATCACTGACAAAGTATACTTCCATTATCACAACACACAAGACAATTTTTTTTTTTTTAAATGATTCCCCATACTTAACTGGACATCAGTCATTTGCCCAGGCTTAGATAGTTTTCAATGAAAATACTACACAAGATGACCTAGTGTATGTAAGAGAAGTCACTCTAGCATGTCTATACAATGGTACAGCAGGAATCGAAACCTCGAAACAGTACAATGTAACTGTATGATTTGATGTGAGAGCATACACAGTTCCTGTCGCAAAGCTGGTCTCAGTTGTTTCACTGGGTGTGGAGAGTTTCGAGGCAGCCAAGCCAATTTGTCAGCTGCAATTGCAGAGAACAATGAGACACAACATCTCCAGCAAATTCTGCTCATTTTATAGTTTTGATTGCCAAAAACGTTCAAGAATCGTTCAGTTCTTATTAATATAATAAACTTAACTGACTTTCATAATTCTCTTTTTCTGTATTTAGTGTAGTATATCAATGTATTCCCAAACTAAATACACATATTTTGCATTTCATAGTCAGACTTTCCATAGAAACAGTATTGTTTCAAAATTAGGTTACTTTCGTTGCCACTTAAAACATAAGTACATGGGGAGAAAAAAGCAAATTAGCTCAGTGTGTTTTTAATAGTCTTTGATAATCTTATTAACAATAGTTCAACATTTAGAACCAATACAAAGTAAACATTTGATGTCTAGAAAGTCAAATGAAATATTATGGAGGCATTCATGAATTTGTACCAAAAAAGTAAACATCGCCTGCATAGGTTCTCCTTGGCTTTTAGTATATTATTCTGAAGACCATTCTAATAAGAAAACTGAAGAAAACCTTTTGTTGCAATATGCGGTGGGTCCATCAATATTTTGACTGGACTATAAAGCTACTTTAGATGCAAAGTGCATTTTGCTGTAGGTTATAACTCAAAAGCTGATTTCTTTTTTTTAATTTTATTGCTTTACAATGCTTTGAGAGAGAGAGAGAGAGAGAGAGAGAGAGAGAGAGAGAGAGAGAGAGAGAGAGAGAGAGAGAGAGAGAGAGAGAGAGAGAGAGATGCAACAAGAAATAGGGATGAGACAGAGAGATAAACCAAAGGAAGACAAAGAGCACAAGAAATGCACACTGACGTATACAGTTCAGTTTAACAAGACACAGTACAAATGGTTATTAGCAAAGTAAAGGCCTTGCATACTTAAAGGGAAGACTGAAGACTACGGGGGAAATGTACTAGGAATAGAAAGATAGAAAGAAGGAAGCATAAAAAAGCCTCCCAAAAGCCTTCTTAAAAGATAGATAAGATTGATGAAATTTTAAAAAGAAAAGAAATTGGTTTTGTTCACTTGCTTTTAAGGTAACATAATAAAATGTTACACAAACCCTACTCTGTGAAAATTTTTATACAGATGTCTCAAAATTATATGACCTGTATGTGAGGTAAATATACAATAGAATTATTGGGGAAGTGTCACTTTGTATTGTTCTCTTTTAAATCAGTGTCCTTTGTTTTGTTAAAAATATTTACAAAGGACCTGTAATACATACACAACAAAATAAACATAATTTAAAATAATTTCTAAGAAGTAAGGTTTTTTTTAATTTCTTTCAAAAATTAACAATGCAAGCATTTTTCCCATAGACATATTCAGTTATGTACATTTAAAAAAAATTAAAACTATATACATTATATACATATATACATATTATTTAAACAGCTTCCTAATCATAACTATTATAGTTTGCACAGTGGTACATGTTATAAATAGCTTCTGTATAATTACAATCATTCATACTTGACTTTGCAGTAATGTCATCCATAAAAACATTTACCCACCTATTCACACTCCCACCCCCAAACCAAACTCGTTATATAAAAAATACTTGTAACAACAAACTTGATATTTTGCGTTTGAATTCAATATTTCAATTTTGTCCATGCATCAGTCTGTCTTGCTGCTTTCCATCAATAGCAAATTATATCATGAATACCAGTTGGCCTACTTTTGCCACTGTCATTATGGAACTTTAAATGTAAAAAACCCAAAACCGACTGACTGGATAACTGTCTGATTGACTGACTGGATAACTGTCTGATTGACTGACTGACCAACTGACTGACCAACTGTCTGGCCAACTGAGTGACTAACTGTCTGACCAACTGACTGGCCAACTGTCTGACTAACTGTCTGGCCAACTGACTGGCCAACTTACTGGCTAACTGTCTGACCAACTGACTGACCAACTGCCTGGCCAACTGTCTGACCAACTGGCTGGCCAACTGTCTGACCAACTGATTGGCCAACTGTCTGACCAACTGACTGGCAACTGACTGGCCAACTGTCTGACCAACTGACTGGCCGACTGACTGGCCAACTGACTGACTGGCCAACTGACTGGCCAACTGACTGACTGACTGGCCAACTGACTGGCCAACTGACCAACTCACTGGCCAACTATCTGACCAACTTACTGGCCAACTGACTAACTGACTGTGTGACCAACTGACTGACTGTCTGATTAACTGACTGACAGGCTGTCTGACTACCATCCATGTATATTATGTATGATTATAAATGCAAAAAATTATATAGTTTCTTCTGCAATTCCACTGGTGCACTGTTAAGCAGAGAATAAGCTATTAATAGCTTATTCATGTCATGATAACTGCATGCATTAACCACTGTTACGCAGTTATTAATGGTTTCTAAACAATAACAGTTAAATACAATTTGCCCTGTTCTTAACTGATGTACAATCTATTAAATATAGAATATCTGGTTAATACATTTTGATATGGTTATTTGGCGAGGTTTAGATAATAGTGTAACAGGTGAGCTTCAGCAAAAATAAACACAGCTGGAGGAAGATCTACGTCGCTGGCTGCTAATGACTGTTAATGACGTCAGACACTTCCAATGCAAACATTCTTTGCTAGAAGCTACTTGTTTTTTGTTTTTCAATGTTTTTCAAAATTACTCGTTCCAAATGACAATTATCTACTATTAGACTTAGGATGTGTTATTGTTATATGTACTTGTTTTTTCGGTGCCTGAAAAAAAAGAAGAAAAAAAAAGAAGAATTATTATAGGTAATTTCTTAAGAAGCTTACAAATTTGGTCAGACCAAGTGACTGGCTAACTGTCTGGCCGACTGGCTAGTCCACCATCACTGAAGAAAATATTAGAGTGTTTTAGTATTTGTCAAGCCTTACCTTGGAAAGCTAATAATAAAGTGTATCAAAGTTGGGTTCAAGCATGCTGTCCTGGGCAAGTAACTTGCTGTGTGTAACTGGTTAGTGGAAAAAATGAAACCCGCTCAAGTGACCTGAACTATTCCTACTGATTAATAGCAAGGGACTGTTCGAGTCCAGTTATTCACAAACAGGACATTACATACCACATATTTTGCTATATCAGTTATGGAGCACATCATAACTCTCATTGTCCCATAGAAGGAAGAAATTATTTATTTAATGAAGCACTTAACAAATTTGTATTTACGGTTATATGGCATTAGACATACATGAATGGTTAAGGACCACAAGATAACGAGAGAGGAAACCCATTGCTGTTACTCTATGGGCTACTCTTTTCAAACAGCAGTAAGGAATCTTTCATATGCATGATCCTACACAGTACAGTACATACCACAGCCTTTGTTACACCAGTTAGCTGGAACATGAAATAGCCCAATGGGCCCACCCGACAGGAATCGAACCTAGATTGATTGCACATCAGACAAGCAATTTACCACTGAACTACGTTTCACCCCCTTCCCCCAGTGTTCCAAGGAGACTACATGCTATGTTATTAGACAAGATGTTATTAAATCCATGTGACCAGACTTGAATAATAAATATTTTACCCAGTTCTTTACAATATAACACTAAGCAGGTAGCTGTTTAACAGAGGCAGTTATTTATGCATTGTGTATAAACATTACTTTATATGGAATCAATATTATGTTATTGTAATAGTATGCCATGTTACAAACCCATGCAACACATGAAATATAACATAGGTGTCATAAGATGCCAGTAACTTGGTGGAGGCCAGTTATTATATGTGAGGTCATATACAAAAACAATTTGAATGTTTAGTATCAACTCTAGTCATATTGAAACAGTGTTATGAGCTACATTCTTCTGAAATGATGATTGCCTTTCAAACTGGCAGGGGGGGGGGGGGGGGGGGGGGGGGGGCAAAACATACTCTGGTCCCTCCAACTTCAGAGTTGTGGAGTGAAAACCTCCATCCCCAACTCTAAAGAAAATCCAGTTAAAGTGTGATTTAAAATAGAACTGACCCCTCCAGTTCCGATTTCTATGTTCATGTCCTTCTGCATACCATTGCACGTACATGTACAAGTTGGGAATCACCACCTCTCTAGCACTGCACTTTCAAAAATAATCTACTGTATAGTTACCTTTTTCACGTGGATGTCATGCAACAATTTTAGTTTTCCATCTTGATATCCTGCAAAATAAAATAAATATATGAGCTTATTCCACACTGGATACAAACAAAAAGACGTACTCTAAATTTTAAATGTTACTGTGTTCTCACTGGGTGAAAATTACAACAAAAAACAACACAAAATTATAAAAACATTTGAAAGTTTAGTTACTATATATTGTTTTATATTAGCCGACCCTGTGGATAGGCTGACCCCTTATTTTGCCCCTCAGTATTTGGTACAAAAATGTTAGTATAAGCTGAACCGGACTGTCATAATAATGGCAGTCTCTCATTCATGGGAATTCATTTCAGTGAATCGATCAAAGTACAAATATTACATTTTAATAAAGATTTCAAGATATCTGAAAAAGAATAAATATTTTTTAAAGTGACCCCCTAATGTATGACAACGTTTTTGTGTTGTTGTTTTATAAACTTTATCAAATGAATCGATCGCAATGATACCACTCAGGCGCGTAGCATGATCTGGACCTTGGGGTGGGGTGGGGTGGGGGGGTAGAGGGGGTGTGGGGGGGAGGGGTGTTTTCGAATATAAACTAAGTGGATCTTTTTCTATTTTGTTTTTGCACCACCAGAAACTCCATATGTATAAACCTGTATGTTTTAGTTCTGAAAGCGGGCCATTTGCTTCAGTGGAGGGTTTGCCCCTGCCACTAGATGATAAATGTAGTTTCGTTTTTATAAAAGCAGTGTAAATATTATTTAGCACTCAAGATAGATAATTTTAATACGCAGTATACCAAATTAAAAGTTTGTAATCTTTTTATGAAAATTGCAGAATAAACAAATGACAGAAAGTAATAATCATCAGTTATGACCAATTAAATCTGACACTGAGGACTAAACATCAGATGCCAGTCAGTGAACACAAAAGACTGAATGACCGTCGATTTTGAAAACACAATACAGGCCAATTTCCATATTTTGGATTTAGCAGTGAAGGTATATTGATGTTAGTGTAACTCAGCAATACGACAATAAAGTTTCCTTCAAAATCAAAGACATACAGACTCCCATTTTTTTAGGAGGTTTTCCCCAAATTAAACAAAAATGCCTAAATCTGGATAAATTTATTCATATTAGAATTATCACCAAACAGCAAAATAAGGTTACATATGGATCACTATGCACTTTTACATAGGTTGCAACTAATATTGTAGGTAAACTAATGGAACTGAAGGATAAAAGGGTTTCAGGACACTTATTTTGCCAAAATATCTCCATCATTTTTGTCCGAATTCGAGAATCACTATGTTATCTATGTCCATTGAGCTGGATGTTAAAGCTGTACTTTGTGTGATATACACTATGTCATATTGCAGCAAAAACATATTTCTCTCAAAACGATATAAATGGATAGATAGCGTTTTGGAAATGAACTCTTCATATACACAATCCCTTGCTGCTTTCTCAAAATAACCACGTTAAGATACCAAGTGGCCATACATGTAGGTTAAAATGGGTTGAGGTGTCGGGAAACAAATATTCCTTTCTTTCTAACTGCACATTTATAAGCATAAAAATCAAGTTCAAATAAATGAATTGATGAGGTCAGTTACGTGGTTGGTCAACACAGATATTAATCAATGTGCTCTAGTGGTGTTGTTAAACCAAACAAACTTCTAATAGAGACATCTCACCAGCACTGTTTTACACCACCGAGCATACAAACATTAGCCTATGTTTCAATTAAACCAGAAAGACAATGTTTAACTTTCTACCTTAGAAGAAGAGAGTAGTCCAAGTGACATCATTCTACCAAAACAAAAAAGACAGTTTGAAACCTTAACTTGGAAATATTACCACGCTTTACTTCTGGGGGTTCACAAAGGGAAGCAACTCTCATTAAACCTCAATAGGCAGGTGCAACACATTATATGATATGGCATTCAGTTCAAGAGGCAGAAACAGTCCACTACATTAACGTTTTTGTCTAGGAGCCAGATGGTGCCTACTTTTCTTTTTTAGGCATCAAATAACACATTTAGGAGCTATGTTTATATGTATAAAACGAATGTAGCTGTCTGTTGCTTAAAATTTTGTGGAATAGTGAAAGAGGCATGTGTCGCAATGTTGTGTAATAATGTTCATCCCAGTAAGCCAGCAATAAATATATATTATTTTCCAATACAAAATAAACCACCATTGTCAAAATGGCTACAAAACAAATCAAAATAACTGTCCAATGATGCATCATGTTTTGTCCAGCTGCTGTGTATTTCAGAAACCTACATACCGAATTGATAAACTGACTGGTTACTTAGTTAATCAGTCTATTCTTTTAGCTGTCTCTGCCTATGATTCCTGTTTGGCAGGTGTATATTTGGTAGAATACCAGACTAAGCAATTACCGCTGTCTAGACACAAAGAATATGTAGAGCCTACCGGTATCACAGGGTATTGTGATGCATTTTTTTACCAATATGATGCATCATGACTTGTCCTAATAGCAGTCTTTGTTTAATGGTATGGAGAAAATGTATGCACTTATGTTATTAGGACCCGTGTCACTATATTGCTAAAGAAAATTAAAACTTCTCCAACAAATAACCAGTCAGCCCTAAAATGGTCATTGTCATTTTCAACCAATAGGGTTTATTATACTGTAAATAATTCTGTAATACTGTTAAGTAGACTGTCCCATCTAAAATCACAGAACTGACCAATAATACGATGTTCCAAAGAAAAGGAAATTATCACTTGGTTATCGTGAGTGATAGTTTTTGCTCGAATATATCACTAGGCCTTCTAGTATGCGTGTTTTTCTTGAGATTTTTGCAGAATGAAATATACTGTAACCTCATTTCATTCTGTTGATGCACAATGAAATATGTTTACTTAAATAGTTTACTATATTATCTGAGCATTTATGTTGTTTTACAAGTCAGACTGATCAAAGCATAAATTATTGTATTTGTTTACTCTGTAAATGTCACTTGCCATCTGAATTAGAGTACTGGAGACAACGAAAAGGAAACAAAATGGCTGCCCCCAGTTAACAGGAATAAGCATGGGTTTTTTAATTAATTCTAAAATTAGGCATTTTTCATTTCTTAAACTGTCAGTATGTGTTGGTCCAGGTATGCATCTTTGCAACACATAAGGCTTCTGTTTAACCTGATTGTTCCTTTAACACTTTGTGACAGCCTTCATGAGCTCTCGATTGTAACCTAATAATCCTGATGAAACAATTTGACTAAACTGCCATGCTGAAAAGCAGCAGTCGTCCAATGTGTGAAACACAACAGTATTTCATTGATTCCAGCTGATATTACCTTTTAAAGCTTCTCAGTCGGTGTCAGGGCTCAAACTTAAGAATCTGTCTCCCACAGAAATTTTTTTAAAGAATTACAATAGGTGAAATGGCCCACCGATGGCAATTTTAAGTCTGCATATGGCAATTTTTTTTTTTACAGTGACATTTGCAGAAAATAAATATGACTAAAAAGTTATTTTGCTGTATGTAGACATATTTTAAATGTGAAAATGTTAAATATTGGCAGATTATGTATACTAGGTCATTGTTGAGGAGTTTTACTAATGGCACAAAAGTGCCATCGGTAATGCTCTCTACCTACGGCAATATATATCTCAGCAACGGCAATTGTCATCGTTAAGTTCAAGCCTTGCAGTATTATGTACAAATAAAAGTTTGAAAATGATTTTTGTTTTCATTTGCAAAGAAAAAGAAAAACTGATTACCTTCTTTGTAAGCTCCACGTAGTTTGGATGCTTGTGAATTGATCTCAATTTGTTTTTGAAGTTTCCACAGGTCTTCTCTCAGCTGGTCCACCTGATTCAGAAGTTTCGTCTGGAAGGTTTTCATCGTCTGAAGAAGTGGCAAGTTCTGTAACATATAAACATCAAGCTGTTAAGTTGTTTAAGAAGTGGCAAGTTCTATAACAAATATCAATCTTTATCATAGCTGTTATGTTGTTTTTCAGTTCAACGTCCTTCATTGTTAAAATGCACTTTTGTTTGCTTTGTTACACCTTGAGGCACTACTGCTAAAAAAACAAAAGACAAAGATGTCAGATATCAAGGCCCATGGCATGTACTGTATTGCCTTTGGAAAAGTCTCACTATACAGATGACTATAGTTCCTAATTGTGACACAAGTTATGGTTCACATATTCACTTCTAGGAATCTAATACAGCATTAACATTTGATTACCTGATCTTTCCTTTCTTAAATCTAATACACCATTAACATTTGATTACCTGATCTTTCCTTTCTTAAATCTAATACACCATTAACATTTGGTTACCTGATCTTTCCTTTCTTAAATCTAATACAGCATTAACGTTTGATTACCTGATCTTTCCTTTCTTAAATCTAATACACCATTAACGTTTGATTATCTGATCTTTCCTTTCTTAAATCTAATACAACATTAATGTTTGATTACCTGATCTTTCCTGAATCTTAAATCTAATACAACATTAATGTTTGATTATCTGATCTTTCCTTTCTTAAATCTAATACAACATTAATGTTTGATTACCTGATCTTTCCTGAATCTTAAATCTAATACAACATTAATGTTTGATTACCTGATCTTTCCTTTCTTAAATCTAATACAACATTAATGTTTGATTACCTGATCTTTCCTGAATCTTAAATCTAATACAATATTAATGTTTGATTACCTAATCTTTCCTGAATCTTAAATCTAATACAACATTAATGTTTGATTACCTGATCCTTTCTTGAATCTAATACGTCAGCTTTTATTGTTGATTACCTGATCTTTTTTTGCATTAGTTTTAGCTGCTAAAATCTCAGTGGATACACGGCGTATTTCATTCTCATCTCTTCCGAGTTGATGCATCACTTGAATTTGTTTGAGTTCGAGACTGTGAACAGCAGCCAGGACACTTCGGTACACAGTGGCCAGAGTCTGTATCTGAGTTATCATCTGATTCTGTGGGGTAACAATTACTGGAAACTTAGTCAACTGACTGATACTAATTTTGAAGTAAACAAAAAAAAGACAAAAAAGCACATTGATTTATTAATCATCGGCTATTGGATGTCAAACATTTGGTAATTTTGACATATAGTCTTAGAGAGGAAACCCTTTACATTTTTCTATTAGTAGCAAGGGATCTTTTATATGCACCATCCCACGGGCAGAACAGCACATATCACAGCCTTTAATATATCAGTTGTGGTGCATTGGCTGGAATGAGAAATAGCCCGATGGGCCCACCGGCGGGGATCAATCCCAAACCGACCATGCATCAAGTGAACGCTTTACCACTGGGCTATGTCCTTCCCCTTTTAAGTAAACAAGCATTCTAAGAGTACTGCTAAAGCAATACATCTTCCCTACGGGGCCCAAAATGTTTTCATATCTCCTAAGTTCAAGGGCCATAACTCTGTAAACAAATGGGTAAATCGCCATGAAAGTTAAACTTGACCTGTAACAGAACAATTTTATCTCAATATCTTCAGTGGTTGCAAACAAAGTCCAACATTTTTTTTCTTTCATATCTCCTAAATTAGAGGACCATAACTCTGTCAAAAATGGGTAAATCACCATGAAGTAAAATTTGACCTGTAACAGAACATGATAAACCTATACACAAAATTCCAGCTCAATATTAATGAACACACCTGGTCAGTCTTCATCTGGTGATATTCCAGTGCCAGGTTCTTGTTCGCCTCTACCAGTGCGAAGATGCTCGTCTTGCTGTCATGAGTAGAAATCTGCACATTCATTAGATCTCTGATGAGTCGTGTATTGTCTGCTCTCGCATGTGCCAGACTTTCTTTTAACTCGGCATTCGATTTCTCCAGTATGTCAATATCAGACCGCATTTGTCTGATCTCTTTGGTTTTTTTAATGTTTTCTGCAGACTAGAAAGAAATAACAATGACAGAACAAAATAGTCATGCACACAAATCAAAATCACAAAAAACTAAAATTACAATTAGTAAATATGTAACAAAATAGTAAAATGTATGTAACAGTACAACCAGCATTATGCTTGTGTAAAGACCCGACCCTATTTGTATATTTAGGTCTCCTAATGACTAGCGTTTGGGAGACCTATTGTAATCGTTAGAATTATTTTTATTATTCCAGCAAATACTTCTCATATGCCTCAAAAACTACTTCCCCAAAAGTTATGAAATGTATGTTCACTAGATTTTTAATATATTAAAATATATGTCTCTTACGAACTTGCCTAATGCGACCTATTTTTGCACCTAGTGTTCTTTAATACAATTATAAAACAAACAAAGAAAGAAAGACAGAAATGTTTTATTTAATGACGCACTCAACACATTTTATTTATGGTTATATGGCATCAGACATATGGTTAAGGACCACACAGATTTGAGAGGAAACCCGCTGTCGCCACTACATGGGCTACTCTTTCCAATTAGCAGCAAGGGATCTTTTATTTGCACTTCCCACAGGCAGGATAGCACAAACCATGGCCTTTGTTGAACCAGTTATGGATCACTGGTCGGTGCAAGTGGTTTACACCTACCCATTGAGCCTTGCAGAGCACTCACTCCGGGTTTGGATCGGTATCTGGATTAAAAATCCCATGCCTCGACTGGGATCCGAACCCAGTACCTACCAACCTGTAGACCGATGGCCTAACCACGACGCCACCGAGGCCGGTTTATAAAACAAAAGCCAAAAGTAATGAAATTTGGGCACAAAATTGACAAATGGGCGATCTACAGAAGTTAATAATTTGGATATTGTTCAAGCTTGCGTATAGCAACCACCGTGAAATATGCACACTATTTCACAATTTCCCCCGCTATTTTCAGTTTTTTAATTCAGCGATTTCTTCTAAACACCTGTAATGACATTACTGACAGTTTTAACATCAGGTAGATAACCATATTGGCCCTTTCATTATATCCTGCGATTTTAGCCTAGCTGAAGTAAATGGTAGTCATTTTGGATTTCGCCATTTTCCACTTAAGGTTTTTCTCAAAATCTAAATCTCTTACACGGTGAATTTTTCAAGGCAACATGACCAGCTGGTCCTGCCCAATAAAAAAGTCAGTGGGGTTATCTGACAAACAATATGGCTGCAATGGATAGGTTAATAACATCATAAATTTCAATGTTGCTCAGTTTTGCTTATTTTTTCTTCCTATTAATAATATATGATTCGAATTGCCAAATGAACTTAAATTCCAAATTTCAGAATTCTAAGTTATTTTGCTAAAAGGAAAACATATTTAGGTAAATAGCAAAAAAATATTTTGTTAATTTCCCCATTTTTGAAGCCCTTTAATTCTACTTCTGTTCAGAATATAATATTGATCTTTCTATTAATATGTTGCCAAATAGACTGGGAATAAAATACAGATATTTCGTATGTTGTACCAGAGTTGAGAAATAAGCATTTCTTGTTGTCTTCCAAGACAATACATATAACTTATTTTTTATTTTTTATTTTTTTGGTCAAACATTTTATTTATAATTTTGTCCCATATTTGAAGTTATATAATTCTGTTTCTGTTGAGGATATGACATTTTTCTATTAATATGTTGCCCAATATACAGGGAATAATGTATGTTCAGGCCTCATGTGAGGTCAAAATCATAGAGCAAAGTCACTTATCTCTGACACTTTTGAGACAGCGAAGTTTTTAACAGGAGGGAGACTTGACCCCCCCCCCCCAAAAAAAAATTATGCAAAAAGAGTTATATTAACTCAATACAGTCAAAACTGTATTAAATGGCGACACATGTGGGTAGACAAAAAGCGACCGCTTAAGACAAGTCGCTGATGCATAAAGATGCAACTTTGACAGTCTGTAAACAAATTTCTTTTCTTTTTTACCATCAGTACGGCTAATAGATGGAAGTGCTCTAGAGTTTTCTAAAAATCACATTTCCACATGTCACCTTCTTCAGAAATAATAAAATGTAACTGAAAAACACTAATTTAACTGTTTGGAATTCATTATCTCGCAAGTTTGTTGTCTCTTTTTATTTAATTACTACTCCATGCGGAGTATTGTCCTAATGGATTAATCCACCAACGGCAAGCTCAGATTACCCAGAACCAATTAAATGCATTCCACGGTCACAATTTCTAAACTGATACACAGTGAAGATTGTTTATTTGCTGCAGCTTGTCGCTGTATGATTTCACATTTTTAATTTACAGTGACCGCTTAATATGGGCATTTTAGCGACTTGGGATCCTGATTAAGTGGCCGCTAGGTGCGTTAGAGAAGTGTCTGCTTAATTATTACAAGTGCATTTACATTACAACATCTTTTGGTAGGGAAAAAGTGGCCACTTACTGCAGGAGACAGCTGATTACAGGTGGCCATTAGGACAGGTCTGCCTGTGTTATTTTATAATTTTGCCTCTTTGTCCGTTTGTTTAATTTATTCATTATGAAAAAGTCTGTGTGAAACTACCAGTAATTAATTTTCCCCCTTTTTTTTACATCAAATATTTTTTTCAATATATTTTCAGGTGAAGCATGACCCAACCTCTGTATAAAACATTTGTTCGCCATAGTCTAGACCCCCGCCCTTGTACAATTTCCAGTCAGTAGCACATGTAGGCCACATGTAGTGCCCGACACGGGTGTTGTATAAGCCTGTCGCATGATTTTGTGGCGCCAGAGTCGCTTCAAACTCACAGACACATAACACTTAATTATTATCTATGAACAGATGTTTCTCAAGTTCTTCACCATTCATCAGTGATTGTGTACAAAAAGCGATACCACCTTGTAGCAACTGGCACGGCGAAGTCAAGCTGGTCAAAGCGAAGTTTGGGCTCACTTCGCCCGCTCGCGTGAGCCCTGTATGTTGTAACAACATTATCATAATAATTTCTTGTTGCCTTCCAAGACCATACATATAACTTATGTTGTTTGTTTGTTGTATTTTGTTTAGTTTTTACAATTGCCAGTGTAAAATTCCATTCACAGTAAATGACATTGATTTTTCGGGGTGGGGGGTGGTGGGGGGGGGGGGGGGGGGGGGGGGGGGTGAGAGTGAGAGAGGGTCACAAATTATTTTATTTATAATTTTGTCCCATATTTAAAGCTATATAATTCTATTTCTGTTCAGGATATGACATTGATTTTTCCATTAACAAGTTTTCCAGGTTCCAGGGAAATCATATTTTAACAAATATTTACTGTAAAGATTTAGTGGGATGGTGAATTAAGAAAACTACACTTCAAAACTGATTAGTCATTCCTCATTTTTAGCAACAGTGCAAATATAGCAGATAATTAAGTTGAGGTTTTAGGGGGATGCTGAATTCGAAATTGCATATTTGAATGTTAGATAACAGCTAAGAGACTGTTTTATTGCTGCTAGCAGCTTTAATTAAGTTTGTATTTATAAAGTATGTTACAAGTAGTTTTATTGTGTTTATCAAGAATAGAACATTCAGTGTATTAAATATTGTGTCATATGTGTAATCAGTGATTTGTAAATTATGTTAGGATTGCTTAAATTCAATTAAATATTGAATTTAAATTGTGAATATGCATTTTGAAATATAAGCTATTCTGCATTTATGCTCAAAAGGTCAGTGTGTTTACCCTAATAGTATATTGGTTTATTCTCAATGTGAACTGCATAATTAATTTTAAGATGAAAGTATAACTAAAATGTGTATACATATGTGATTTTAAGTATTCCCTTTTTGTTATTTCAGGGTCTGTCTTTGTCTATTTGTTTATTGCTATGCTTGGAGCCAGGGATCTTCACATCCCACCCGACGATTGATCCAAAATAAACCCCAAACCCTGCCAAATTGTTTGTGTTCTCTCTCATACAACACTCCGGTAACATATAGTGATTAACCAACTAATTATCTTACTTGTGGGTTTTGCAGCCGTGTAACATCATTTCTGACATTTTTGACGGCCTTACTGAGTGTCTGAATGGCGTCACTCAGAGCTTTCCTGTGTTCCTCCTCGGCCATCAGACGGCCAGCCCAGTCCCCCGTGCTCTCGTCAATGTGGGCCAGTCTCCGCTCATTGATAGCAATCTCACGATCCACAGCTTCAAGCGCCTCAGCTAGAACACGCTGGTTCTTCGTCATCTTTAACACAGTGGGGTTAATCTGGAAATATCACATTCATCTAGTACATGTATGTATGGCCTGTCTTTTGATCTTAGTCATCTTAACACAGTGGGGTTAATCTGGAAATATCAAATTCATCATCTAGTACATGTATGTATGACATGTCTTTTGATCTTAGTCATCTTCATCCAGTGGGATTATCTGGAAATATCAAATTCATCATCTAGTACATGTATGACCTGTCTTTTGATCTTAGTCATCTTAACACAGTGGGGTTAATCTGGAAATATCAAATTCATCATTTAGTACATGTAAGTATACGACCTGTCTTTAGATTGCATGTAGAAGTATGACCTGTCTTTAGATCGCATGTAGAAGTATGACCTGTCTTTTGATCGCATGTAGAAGTATGACCTGTCTTTAGATCACATGCAGAAGTATGACTTGTCTTTAGATCGCATGCAGAAGTATGACTTGTCTTTAGATCGCATGTAGAAGTATGACCTGTCTTTAGATCGCATGCAGAAGTATGACCTGTCTTTACATTGCATGTAGAAGTATTACCTGTCTTTAGATCACATGTAGAAGTATGACCTGTCTTTAGATCGCATGTAGAAGTATGACCTGTCTTTGATCACATATAGACTACAATTACATCAATAAAGAGCTACAACTCACAGGATTGTCACTAGACAATTTTGATTACTGGAGAAGAGCAAGCTGTCAAATAAAAGGCCACAAGATTTTTAGCGGGTCTGGAATCATGTTTCTCTTTAATTGCAGGTGTTCTTAGGTGTATTCTGGGTTATTCTCAATCAGCTTTCCTAGTATTTCAAGTATATTTTTGAAGACAAAAAATAACCAACTAATAAGATAAATGATATCCTAATGGACACGAATGTAGTATTCTCTATAACATTTTTGATTCCAATAAGACCACATATACTTACTGTGACGGTACATGCTCTTAATTTGTTTTCGCCTGTGGCGATTTTACTTGTGTTAGAGGGCCGTGTGCAGTTTCATTGCACTTAAGCCCAGAGGGGCAACTTGTTACGTAATACTTCTGCGCGATGGTCCTCGATCGGTACGCCTAATACACACCCAGCCAGGTGCGGAGGCCATGTGGCTAGTAGTTATGTAATATCTCCGGTAGTGCTGTTTATGGCCAGGAGATTGCTCGCGGTTGGCGACAGCCAGACTGACGATCAGAGAGAAATATACCGACTCTAGTAGAGGTAGAATATGAGATGATATGTGAGGTACCGCCTTGTACCCCCAGGCAAAATCCTGATTTATAATAAATAGCTAGTGTTTTAGAGATATCGAGGAGAAACATTTGGAAGGCGTCCAGGGGGAACGTTGTCCGTTTGGACTGGTAAAAATATCATTTCTGCTCTGTGTATAACCTTGATGTGATTGATGTGACTTTAAATATTTTGATACTGTATTAATACCAATATTCTTTAGACAGTGTCTTCGGTCATCTGACGAAGTAAATCGTAGACTTTTTGTTCTAACATTATATGAGTATTTGGTAATATAAAGCTTAGCCAGTCATCCTAGAGGACCTAGGTAAACTGTAGGTTATTGTCTTTATTGTGATAGGTACCAGTATTAATTCTGTGTTACAAGATTATTGAAAGAGTAGTTAAGGGTTAATTAAAAATTAACCCGTTAGGAATAGAGCTGTAATTCCTTTATTAATTAAGTTCCCCTGGAAGCGTTCCTAAATTATCACATGTTACTGAACGAGTAGTAAGGGTTAATTAAAAATTAACCAGTTAGGAATGGTGTTGTAATTCCTTTATTAATTAACTTCTCCTGGAAGCGTTTCTCAATTATCACACGTGTGGGTGTGGTGTAACGGTGAAGTGATTCGCATATTGTGTAACTAGACACCTAGAGATTAACTAATTAAGTGATCAGTTCTGGGTTGTTATTATTGTTGTTATTACTTAACTACTACGGCTGTACATTTGTCAGAATAGATTAATACAGATTCCAAAGTGTATTGTGTTTTTGTTGTGTTTTCTAGAGAACTAACGTGCTATAATAATATATACTTTATATAAGATCGTATCTCTGATCATACCTAGACGAGCCATACTAGGGTTTGACCACCTGTTACAGAGAGTTCTAATAGATATACAGTTAGGAGAGATATTTTGATAATCGTGTTTTATTCAGTTACGGGAATTATAGAATCCCCGTGACAGGAGTAGAAAATTGGGGCGCTCGTCCCGGATCTGAAACGGGACATGCATATTTAAAAAAGTATTGTTTGTAAATGGGGGCTTTATAAATTAATTTTTACAAACTTACTCGAAGTAGCACGTTGTTCACTAGAAAATTAATTAATAATAAGTGCGTCATATCTAAACATGGATAAGAATTTGCTGGATAGGCCTACGCTCAGTGTAGTGGAGATTAAGCGAGCACGTAAGGCCGAGTTAGTTGAAATCGCGGGTGAGCGAGAAATTGATTTAACATCAGCTAAAACCTTAGGTGATATAAAGACAATTATTATCCAGGAAGTTTTTGGTGATAGGCCTGTTATGGAAGACAGTGAGATTGTTCCAGAGATAGAGATAAATGAGTTAAGTGTGGAACAACAATTAGCTTTTAAAAAGCTTGAGTACGAAAGAGAAGAGAAAGAGAGAGAAAGAGAAGAACGTGCATTAGATAGAGAGAGAGAGAAAGAGAAGAGAGGGAGAGAGAAGATAGAGATAGGGAGAGAGAAGATAGAGATAGGGATAGAGAAGATAGAGAGAGGGATAGAGAAGATAGAGAGAGGGATAGAGAGAGAGAGAGAAAGAGAAGAGAGGGATAGAGAAGATAGACATAGGGATAGAGAATTCCAATTAGAAAAATTAAAAGTGGAACATGAGTTAAAGTTGAATACTGAAGAAGTTAGACGTGAGGCAGGAAATGGTTTTAACATGTCGGAGGCTTATAGATCAGTGCCTGTATTTGACGATCAGGAGGTAGACATGTTCTTCCAACTTTTTGAATGGGCCGCTAAGCAGCTAAATTGGCCGCAGTCTAAGTGGACATTGTTAGCCGTGTCTAAGTTTAAGGGGAAGGCTAGTGTAGCTTATAATTCAATGAGTGATGAGCGAGCAAGTCAGTACGACCTAGTTAAGTCTGCGGTGTTGAGGGCGTATGAATTACGACCTGAGGATTATCGTTTACGGTATAGCGAGTTGAGAAAAACGCCGGGTCAGTCTTATAGTGAGTTTGTGGCTAAGAAGGCAGGGATGTTTGATAAATGGGTGGTGTCTCATCAGGTAGAGTCATATACCGAGTTACGGGAGTTGTTGATCTTACAGGACATTAAAAATGGACTACCAGTTAGCTTACGTTTTCATTTAGAGGATCGTGATGTCAAAAAGATAGAGGAGGCAGGCATAGTGGCAGATGATTACGTGTTAATACACAAAGCTCAGGCAGTACAGGGTAGCTCTTTACAACAGGGTGATAAGAAGAAATTTCAGCCAGGTTTTTCCCGGGAAAGTAACTATCGGGGAGAGTCATCTAGTTGGTCAGCTAGTCAGGCAAGGAATGTACCTGGTGGGCAAAGTAAGGATAGGCCTGCATTATCAGCCAATGCACGAACTTTTCGTCCACACTGCAGTTACTGTAAAAAGGATAACCATCTTATCGGGGACTGTTTTAAAAGGAAACGCGATAATGCGCAAGTGGTCGGTTTAGTGAGGTCAGCTCCGTTAGCGAGAGTTAATGGTTAGTCCCATGGCAGAGAAAGTAAATCCGTATGTGTCCACTGGTATGGTTTGTGATGTGAAACAAGAGTTGTGTCCTAAGGCAATATCAATCTATAGAGATACCGGGTGTAGTCAGAGTTTGATCATGCAAGAGTGTTTAGCTGGTATTGAAAATTCAGACATAGGACGTAGTTTGGCCTTAACCTCGGTTACTGGAGAAAAAATGGTTGTTCGGTTACATAATGTTTTCTTGTGTTCAAAGTTTGTGATGGGACCAGTCATTATGGGGGTTGTGAAGGACTTGCCCGTTGAAAACATAGGAGTTTTGTTGGGAAATGATTTGACTAGTCAGTGTTGTCAGCCGAAATGTGACCAACTGTTAATTAAAGACAGCACATTACCAATAAAAGAGTGTGAGGTTGATGAGATCAGTTATCTTGCGTGTGTAAAGACGAGGGCTATGGCCAGTAGGTTAGCACAGGACCTAGATGATATTTGTGATTTGTCTGATACGTGTGTGAGCCATGAAATTGCAGTGGATGAGGTTATCAGTAAAATGGTAGATAAGTCAACTGAGGAATTAAATGTGGTGGAACCTGTTGATCCCCCGCAGAGGGGAAATGAACCAGTTGTGGTTGATAGAGGGGATTTACCTTGTAATAGACAAGAGTTAGTACTAGAGCAGGGGGCTGATCCAAATTTGTTGGCAGCTCGCACTACCTTGTTAACTGTGGACAAGGGAGTATTAATAAATAAGAGAGTTAGAGATCGGAGGTTGCCGGCGACCGAACTAGCTAGGAAGCAACTGAGCCATGCTCAGAGCAAAATAAAATCAGTGTTTGATAGGAAGGCTAAGAGTCGGGAATTTAAACCAGGGGATAAGGTGCTGCTGTACCTTCCCATTAAACGGGGTTCATTACAGAACAGGTATTTCGGGCCCTATGTTGTGCACAAACGGGTTAATGAGACAGGGTATGTGATAAACACTCCTGATAGGGTTAGGAAAAGTAGGTATTGTCACATCAATTTGCTAAAAGGTTATTTTGACAGACTGCCGATAGTTCCAGAGAGACCGGTCCAAATTGAGAGACACTCAATTTCCTGTGATGACGTCAAGACTGCGGAGATCAAGTTGGCCAACGGCCAGATTCTAGCAGACTTGAACCCCCAGCGAGCAAAGTTGACGACGTTGAAACAAGACAATGTTTCCATTTGTCAGAACCTTTCAACGGTTACCAATACCGTAAGCCAAGATGTGCGCTTGGAACCCAATGCTACACCGATTCGACCGCATGCCTATCGGAGAAAACCGGGAAAGCGTGCGACGCTGAAAAAGAAGGAAACGAAGTTCCATTGGTCAGGTGAATGCGAGAAGTCATTCAACCGTATCAAGCAGATGCACTACTCGTCTCTCGTGATGGCAGCACCAGACTACCGAGTGCCTTTCAAGCTAGCTGTGGGTGCCAGTGACGTGGGTGCTGGAGCTGTGCTGTTCCAAGAAGACGAAGACGGACTGAACCATTCTAATGAAAGCCTCCAACCAGAGAGTTTGAGATGGAGTCTTCTTCTGCAAGAATACCCAATTACCATTGAACATATCAAGGGCACATCCAATGTAATCGCTGATGCCCTGTCCCGAAGTTGAACGTTATGATAATGTGTTGACATTCTTTAATTCTGTTTTGTTTATATATATTTTATTTGTATACCAGGGACTCAGAGACTCAGTGTGATTACTGGTAGTCACCTTATTATTACATGTGTTATAAATGCCTGTATGCGTCGGTTAACGCACCATTTTTGTTTTAATGTAGTATATTTCCCTATTCCTAGAGTAGAGGAAATATCCTTTTTGAGGTGGGGGTGTGTGACGGTACATGCTCTTAATTTGTTTTCGCCTGTGGCGATTTTACTTGTGTTAGAGGGCCGTGTGCAGTTTCATTGCACTTAAGCCCAGAGGGGCAACTTGTTACATAATACTTCTGCGCGATGGTCCTCGATCGGTACGCCTAATACACACCCAGCCAGGTGCGGAGGCCATGTGGCTAGTAGTTATGTAATATCTCCGGTAGTGCTGTTTATGGCCAGGAGATTGCTCGCGGTTGGCGACAGCCAGACTGACGATCAGAGAGAAATATACCGACTCTAGTAGAGGTAGAATATGAGATGATACGTGAGGTACCGCCTTGTACCCCCAGGCAAAATCCTGATTTATAATAAATAGCTAGTGTTTTAGAGATATCGAGGAGAAACATTTGGAAGGCGTCCAGGGGGAACGTTGTCCGTTTGGACTGGTAAAAATATAATTTCTGCTCTGTGTATAACCTTGATGTGATTGATGTGACTTTAAATATTTTGATACTGTATTAATACCAATATTCTTTAGACAGTGTCTTCGGTCATCTGACGAAGTAAATCGTAGACTTTTTGTTCTAACATTATATGAGTATTTGGTAATATAAAGCTTAGCCAGTCATCCTAGAGGACCTAGGTAAACTGTAGGTTATTGTCTTTATTGTGATAGGTACCAGTATTAATTCTGTGTTACAAGATTACTGAAAGAGTAGTTAAGGGTTAATTAAAAATTAACCCGTTAGGAATAGAGCTGTAATTCCTTTATTAATTAAGTTCCCCTGGAAGCGTTCCTAAATTATCACATGTTACTGAACGAGTAGTAAGGGTTAATTAAAAATTAACCAGTTAGGAATGGTGTTGTAATTCCTTTATTAATTAACTTCTCCTGGAAGCGTTTCTCAATTATCACACGTGTGGGTGTGGTGTAACGGTGAAGTGATTCGCATATTGTGTAACTAGACACCTAGAGATTAACTAATTAAGTGATCAGTTCTGGGTTGTTATTATTGTTGTTATTACTTAACTACTACGGCTGTACATTTGTCAGCGTAGATTAATACAGATTCCAAAGTGTATTGTGTTTTTGTTGTGTTTGCTATAATAATATATACTTTATATAAGATTGTATCTCTGATCATACCTAGACGAGCCATACTAGGGTTTGACCACCTGTTACAGAGAGATCTAATAGATATACATTTAGGAGAGATATTTTGATAATCGTGTTTTATTCAGTTACGGGAATTATAGAATCCCCATGACACTTACTTCCACTCTTGACATCAAATCTATCATCTGTCTCCGCAGAGCAATAATCTGCCGGTTAAATTCGGGGTTGGCCGCCTCTTCACCACTCAGCTGTCTCGACACCTTTTCATTGGCTAGTTTGATGGCATTTAGATCGCCGTCTATATTTGTGACCTTCTTGTCGACATTAGCCACAGCACCGGCTATCTGCTGCTCATAGCCAGCCATGTTTTTCACCCGTTCACCTAGAGTCTGCTGCTTGCTGTCCATTACATTGATCTTATCAACCAAGCGATGATTCACTTTGTTCATGTTCTTGACTTTGTCCGACAGAACACTTATGGTGTTTTGAACAATGTTTTGTTTAGCCTTTAGTCCTTCCACAATAGTGTCATGGGTCTGCTTGTTATCATGCAGTGATTCCACGGCAGTTCTGAATTTATCTTGAACTTTTTCTATCTGTAATAAGGTAGAATTAAACAGACAAATGTAGTTGTGCTGCCATGTAAACTTAGCTCTTAGCTTTGACAACAATCTTCATTTAACATTTATCCAAACTGACTTCCTTTCAAAAATTAAATTACAAAATATTTCGTTAATATCCCTCCTAAAATACTTTGAGTCAAGCACACGTCCCCTAGACAGTAATGCACAGTTTTCATTGGTTAATTGGTCTCGCCCTTTAGGCAGTAGATGGCCATTGCTACCTGTTCATTACATCATTCCATACTCAAAGGTAGTACATGACTTCACATAACATGTTATCACTGCATGCATTCCTGCATGACATAATATTTATCAGCTGAGAGAAAGAATGTGACATCACTGTACCAAAATACAATTCAGTGAATTTTATAAACATAATAGTAAAATTATAAGTATCATTGAACTAGAAAATATTTCTGGCACTCATCCTTTTGTAGATCGTCTTTCTGACACTCATCTCAAGAAAATCAATTGTCAGAGCTTGTTAAAGCTCATTCCAAGGATTGATTTTCTTGAGACTCATGTCAGAAACACCATCTACAAAATGACATATGGCATCGGACATATGGTTAAGGACCACACAGATATTGAGAGAAAAAACCCGCTGTCGCCACTTCATGGGCTACTCTTTTCGATTAACAGCAAGGGATCTTTTATATGCACCATCCCACAGACAGGATAACACATACCACAGCCTTTGATATACCAGTCATGGTGCACTGGCTGGAGCGAGAAATAGCCCAATGGGTCCACCGACAGGGGTCGATCCCAGACCGACCGCGCATCAAGCAAACATTTTACCACTGGGCTATGACCCACCCCCACAAAATGATGAGTGCCAGAAACTATTATTCAGTTACTGAATTGTGTGATTCAAATCCATTTTCCCATGATCATGGATAATTATCCCCTCTACAGAAACATTACAGATTTTGACAAAATAATTTTTTTAAATATAATTGCTATTACAATGGTAGATTCGGTCAAATCATGCCAATTTCTTTTAAAAGCATGCATTAAGGCTGCAATCTTGGCTATATTTCATCTTAAAAAACGGCGATGAGTTTTGTGCATTGAATGTCGGTAGCAGTTGACGATATGAGCTGCCAGTGAAAACACACAAGGTGTAGTTGTGTTTGTATATTTTATTACACTGTAGTAAAGATTTTACAGGACGGGAAGTCAGCTGCAGTTACAAGTTAAAAACTTACCATTAATTTGAGTTCAGTTAGATCATTACTCTTCGACTGAACGTGAACGATCTTTATTATTGGAGCTGGTGTTGTAGTTGGTGGTGGTGGAGGAGGTGGTGGCGGTGTGGTTGTAGTTCTTGGTCTTCGTCTTGGTACATGTATTACTTTTATTTTAACTGGCACTACAAAATATAAACATGAGAATTAACAAGAGTTTAATTAAGCCAGACAACTAAACTACATGTATTAGCAATTTGGTTAAAAAACATTTATTCAAATGCTAGTTTGTCAGCCAATCACAATCAAGACATTGGAATAGCTGTGGGTGGGGCATGGGGACTAAGACCCCTCCCAAATAATATCTTTTCCCTTACCCCATAACCAAGGATGTCATTAATAGGCAGCTGCCAGCAATTTTTCACCACCTATTTAATAAAAGTTTGCCTGATATGGAATTACAAAGAATACATGCTTCCCAAGCGACCAAATGTTGGTATATTTACATAATTTGTGCATGTTGATAACTTTGTGATATGTTTTTGAAGGTAGTACTAATAAGAATTGTTTGTCATTTTATTGTGAATTTATCGATTTATAACAGCCACAAATTGTATAAAATCGTGTAGCATAGCGAAGATTATTTTGTACTAAATTTATGACTGTTATACATCAATAAATTCACAACAACTTATTTAGTTAAAACTATACATAATTCATAAATCAGTTTCCAACATTCTTCCCTTGATATGTTCACTCATAAACTTCGCTAGCTACAGTTTAGCCCACCACCCATTTCTAAAATTTATGCAAAAGTGGCTGAACACACCATATTTAGTTAAAATACATATAAATCAGCTTCTAGCGTCCTTTCCGTGACCTGTTTTACATAAAGATGTACCAGCTGACATAATGACGTTATTTTCTGAGGTTTATCGAAGGATAACCTTAAGTTTTTCTACAACGTCATCCAATCAGAATAGAGTAAATCATATAACAGCAGAAATTTTGTAATTATAACCAAATAACTTCCAGCTGGGTCAAAGTTCGAGGTGCACCTTACGTTTGATAGAGCAGTTAATACCACATTGTCATTGGTGATAAATGTGAGTGTGTTTGTCATAAAACAAATTAGTTTCATCTGTAGAAAAAAATGTGTGCCATTTTATTACATCTAGTATAACTGTGTCAAGTAGCCTTGTGCTTGAAACATGTATGGTGTACCTGTAAAGTAAAAAAAAAAAGTACTCAAATTTTTTGCGGAACTAAGGTAGTCAAAGACGCTACCCGTTATCTTTGAAATGAACAGCTTCACCCCGAATTGTTTGTTATTCACTTTAAGGGTGAGGGGTGGTAGTATTTATATCTGTGGTGTATATATTCATTGATATGCTGCAGGTAGGAGTTTTAGCCACATGTTACTATTGTCGTATATGGGATTTGATTTAGTGGTTTACACCCTGAAAGACTGTCCCTGATTGGTTAATATTAGATGGTAGTTAAAAGTATGGTGTTAATATTTAAGATAAACCAATGAAATTGTGTCATTGTTAGGTTTCGGTATCAACTCGTCTCGGTCATCCATAGCAGACTGTAACAGCTACCTATAGTTTCAAATACACCTGTTACTCCTATTTTTAATAACATCACTGATAACAACTTATAGACAGCGTGGGGCGGATTATATAGTCCAATCCTAAATCGCTCGCTTGAAGCACGGTCAGTACAGGATCGATCCCCGTCGGTGTGCCCATTGGGATATTTCTTGTTCCAGTCAGTGCACTGCAACTAGTATATCAAAGGCCTTATTATGTGCTATCCTGTCTGAGGGATAGTTCATATAAAAGATCCCTTCCTACTACTGGAAAAATGTAGTGGGTTTCCTCTCTAACACTACCAAATGTCTGATATCCAACAGCCAATGATTAATAAATCAATGTGCTCTAGTGCATGGTGTTGTTAAACAAACAATTTTTTTTTTTAATTTAGTGAGTGTGGTTGACACTCCCATAACAAGTCATGTACATTAAAACTGAAGTTTAACTAGTCATAATGCATATTAAAACTGGATTTTAATAAGTTGTGATGTACATTAAAACTTGAGTTCAACAAGTCATGTACATTAAAACTGAAGTTTAACTAGTCATAATACATATTAAAACTGGAGTTTAATTAGAGAATACTTAACGAGCTATGAGGCAATATCGTTTATCTTGCATGAGTGAATTGATGTTGTTCTTCCCGAGCCTTTGGCAATCGAAGGACAACATCAATTCACCCGTTCAAGATAAACGGCATTGCCTCATAGCGAGTTGGGTATTCTATTTATTACCCATTTTCAATATTTATCATCTGATGGAAGATTTTCGAAAGATACTGTTGTTAAAAATAAGTTTGCAAGTTAAGAACGTTGTGTCATATCTGTGACATACGTATCGCTTATGACATAAGTTAGTTGTTGACATTACTTCCACAATGGAAACTATTCTTACACACAATTAACCGCCTATAGTGAAGCACTGTTTATGACGTCAAAACATATATAGGGGAAGAAAAAAAATTATTCTTTCCCTAGGGAAAGATCACCTTTTTTCCCCCCACTTCTCTCTGCCCATATGGGTAATAAAAAGTGGTGATGCACATTAAAACTTGAGTTCAACAAGTCACTACGCACAGTAAAATTGGAGTATAACATATCGTAATGCCAATTAACTTATGATACACATAAAAACTGTAGCATATTAAAAGCCTGATCAGTACTTACAATCACCGTAATCATCCTCCATCATAATACAGCGATCCTCGTCATCAAGTAAGATGTAGTAGTCGCAATCAATCAGAGTTGTCTTTCGACATAAATTGTAACACTCCTGCCGAGTTTGTGCCGTATACCACACGTGTGGGATACCTCTGTATGTGACCACCATTCCAGGCTTACTGTTTAGCAATATCTCTGGCAGGACTGCAACGGTTCCTGTGAACTGTTTTGGAGGTTCGTCCACAATAAACAGTTCATTAGCTTCACTATTTATCTGCAACATAAACATGTCCTTTTAAGCATCAAGAAGATAATCATTTTGGTGAATCAATCAAAGTTTTAATATTATAAGATTTCAATATATCTGAAAAATAATAAAGATTTGTTTGTAAGTGATGCCCTAATGTGGGATAACATTTTTGTGTTCTTTTTATTTCTATCTTCTTTGAATGAATCAATCGCATTGATATCGCTAGCTGATAAAAGTAGTTTAGTTTTTTAAAGGCAGTGTATATATTATTTGGGACCCAAGGTAAATGATTTTAATAATGAACACTGCCACTTCTGTTGTTAGTGTAAGAGGGGATATCCTTAACAAAATAAAAGGTTTCTAATATTTTTATTAGGAATTTCTGAAGAAACAAATGACAGAAAGTAAAATTCATGAGTTAAGTCCCATTAAATCTGCAAGTTGAGGTCAAAATATCTGACGGGAGTCAGTGGACACAAGAAACAGAATTAACGTTCTGATCATGTGATACATTTGGCGCCATATACGTCTTTTTTTCAGTCGGAGGTTGCCGAAACGATAAAAATAAAAAGTTTTCATTGCTCACATAAATTATAACTTTTATTGTTTTTATTTTTAAAAAATGGATACTGGTAAGTGACACAATAGAGGCTGTTAAAAAAATACTGTTAAATTACATAAAGCTAACTATTGTAAGTGTTTCATTAGTTGCATTTCCATACACACCACAGCTTGTTTTCTTTGATGTTCAGTGTGCAGTCTCATTGATTTTTTTTCCAGTGTGTGCAAAAAGTATGCATTTTGAAATAACAAAGCTGGGTGCTGTAAACTAGTATGATGTGGGAAAATAAAGAGAGGCACTGATAAATAAAGAGGGCAGTAAAAAATGAGAGTATAGCGGAAAAACACAATATCGTCTCACGTAAATGGAGCAGCAACACTAATAAAATTAATAAAATTCACAATTTTAATAAAGGATAAAATCATCTACTGACTTTTACATATATATGAAGACTATTCAATTATAAATAGCATTTCTGAAAGTAGAGGATATTTTTTAAACATAGCTTTGCGACAAATGCTGACTTTGCTCATCGAAAGGCCAGGAATCATTGTTTATTGGAAGTTCGATACCTGGCAAAAAAACGCTGGGTGCCACCTATTAATAACATCCTTGGTAGTTACAAGCCTAAATTGGTACTTCAGTGCCACAGTGAGGCAGCTGAGGGGTAAGATGATGCTATCATATTTAGGTGCTGACGTATACTATATATACATAGGTAGTATTTGTATTGTTATGCTAATCTCAGGCTCAATGTTGAGTTCTATAAATGCAGGGTTACAGTAAGCAGTAAATAATATTGCTAATTAAATTTTTTGTAGTCTGTTCTCAGTGTTATCAAATGTTTTCCTGTTTGTGTCAACCTAGCATTTGTATTTCACAAGGCTAAATTAGTAGTGTATTTTAAATTCATGGTATTATTTTGTTTCTCATTAAGATACCTGCAATGGGTTAATATATATATCAGTGTTGCAATGTTCATAGTGTCATTTTATATTTAACTGGAAGTAACTTGAGTAATTAGGCTGTAAATCAACTGTTCTGTACTGTCGTGAAGCTACGTACAAAAATATATTAACAATCCAGTTAGTAAAAAGTTTTATCATCCATTAAAGGCTTTTGTAGGAGATATCGCTGGCACTATAATTTGCGATATCCGCTTCTTATAATCTTGATTGGTCAAATTTTAATCACAAGACAATGTTTTGTTACGTCACTGTGTTTGTTTCAGTGCTAAACCCACCATTAGTGACATCACGCCACCGCCGTCTGCTAGTTAATGAGTCTACCGCTGACATTCAACCCACATTAATGACATTGTTTACAACTGTCGCAAATGAAAAGAATGATAATGGATGATAAAAAGAATACCCCCCTCATGTCTTGTGATATCATAATTTATCAGCACTCATTGATAAAAGTATAAAATCCTCAGCAGCGGATTTCATACTTTTATCAACTCGTGCTGATAAATTATACTTGGGGAGTATCCTCTATATCTTACTTTGTATAATACAGATACCTAAAATCCATTGTTTTTAAGAACACAAAAATATAGAGGATTTAAGCTGGAGTCAAAACATTTACCATTTGATAAACTTGGTCAGAAAATCTGTAATCAAATTCAAGTTTCAGGTAGCCAAACATAATATAATAAAACTAAGGTATTTATTTTATTTTCAAATTAGCTTTCTGGCAATTTAATTACGAAATATATTCACCCAATTCAACTTTGGTGATTTGATGAATGACAGCTTAAACCCTGAATATATCTCGGCTGTAACACAATAATTATACCTTTCGTTTGACTGGATAACTGGGCAATTTAACTGGTACTGCAAAATATTAACATAAGAATGACCAAACAAAATCAATTCAAAAATTAACACAAGCAGTAATCAATAAAGAATGTATAAAAAGGACAATCAAAAATCTTCATGACCTAAACAAAAATACAAAAACAAAAATCATCAATAATGCATGAATGGACTAATGAATGAATGGCTAGATTCACAGAAACACAAATACATGTATATACATCCAATAAAAGCCTAATGTATCTCCTATACAATATTATGTTATTAAATGGGGGTTTTCATATATGGGCTTGTTATAGGTCTGAGGGTAGTTTCAAGAGTTTAACAAGTCATAATGTACATTAAAACTAAAGTTTAACTAGTCATAATGCATATTAAAATTGGAGTTTAACAAGTTGTGATTCACATTAAAACTTGAGTTCAACAAGTCACTATGCGCAGTAAAACTAGAGTTTAACTAACTAGTCATAATACATATTTTAAAACTTGAGTTTAAACAATTGTGACGCACATTAAAATTGGAGTTTAACTGGAAGGAAGGAAATGTTTTATTTAATGATGCACTCCACATTTTATTTACAGTTATATGGCGTCGGACATATGGTTAAGGACCACACAGACATTGAGAGAGGATACCCACTGTCACCACTTCATGAGCAACTCTTTTCGATTAGCAGCAAGGGATCTTTTATATGCATCATCCCATTAACAGGATAGCACATACCATGGCCGTTGATATACCAGTTGTGTGCCCTGGCTGGAACGAAAAATAGCCTAATGAGCCCATTGACAGGGATCAATTCCTAACCGACTGTGCATCAAGCAAGCGCTTTATCACTGGGCTACGTCTCGCCCCTTGGAGTTTTAACAAATTATAATGTAAATTAACTTGATTCACATAAAAAATGCAGCATATTAAAAGCCTGATCAGTACATATGATTACCATAATCATCCTCCATCATAACACAGCGATCCTCGTCGGCAAGTAAGATGTAGTAGTCGCAATCAATCACAGATGCTGTGCTGCATAACCTGTAACACTCTTGATGAGTTCGCGCCGTATACCACACATGTGGGATACCTCTGTATGTGACCACCGTTCCAGGCTTACTGTTTAACACTTTCGATGGGAGGTCTTCAACTTTTCCTGTGAACTGTTTTGGAGGTTCGTCCACACTGAACAGTTCATCAGCTTCAATAATTGTCTGCAACATAAACATATGCTTTTAAGCATCAAAACGATAACAGTTTTGGTGAACCAATCAAAGTTTTCATTTTATTTAAATAAAGATTTCAATATATCTGAAAACTAACACAGATTTTTTGTAAGTGATCCCATAACTGTGGGATTACATTTTTCAATTCTTTTTATTTCTATCTTCTTCGAATTAATCGATCGCATTAATATCACTAGACCATAAAAGTACCGTATTTTCCCGTGTATTATGCGCACTTTTTTTCCAGAAAATACAGGTTAAAAATGGGGGTGCGCACTATACATAGCAATAGAAAAAATATCTTTTAAAAATGTCCAGCGATTACCCATGAAAAATCGCCGATCGGTAGTTTACAGTACTTTACAGGTTATTGACAGTGTTCATCACAACGAAACACCAAAACCTTCTTAAAAATCACTTTTCACTTGTGATGGTTGTAATAAATGCAAAATAAATCTACAAAAGTATCCATACCTTGCCAAAAAGTGCACAAAAATTACAAAACTGGACCGTAAATATTTTTAATTTCCATGAGATTTAATTCGGCCATTTCTGGAAAACCGGAAATATACCACACTATTATAAATTTAGAAATCTCGCGCATTCACGTTAGCCACGAGAATGAAATGTAATATGCTATATTTTTGTTTTCATATATTTATTAGTCATTTACAGTGTATGGGGTATATAACTTTGTTTTGATTTATGCATGTGTGAGTCTGTGACATGTAAGTACGCAAGTACTAGCCTTTGTTTAATGTGACATGTAGGTCTATGTACTCAAATACCTAACTTAAGTTTTGTTTCTTGGTTTCTTGAATATATACCGCTTCTTTCGTGATGGGGAAAACGGTACATCTTGCATTCACTGTCGATTTTGTGGTTTAAAAAAACGGTGCGCATTATATTGTGGTTCATGTTTTTTTTCTTGGAATAAACGTTCAAAGTGTGGGGTGCGCATTATACACCGGTGCGCATAATACATGGGAAAATACGGTAGTTTTGATTTTATAAAGGCGGTGTATATATTAATTGGCAACCAAGATAAATGATTTTAATGATGAACACTACCACTTCTGTTGTTAGTGTAAGAGCTGATATCCCTAACAAAATCAAAGGTGTCTAATATTTTATTAGGAATTTCTGAATAAACAAATGAAAGAAGTAAAAATCATGAGTTACGACCTATTAAATCTGCAATTGAGGTCAAAATATCTGACGAGAGTTAGTGACACAAAAGACAGAAAGATCGTTCTGATCAAGTGATACATTTGGCACCATATAAGTCTTTTCTCAGTCAGAGATTGCCGAAACGATAAAAATAAAATGTTTTCATTGCTAAAACAAAATATAACTTTTATCGATGTATTAAACAAAAAATGTATACTGTTATGGGACACAATAGAGGCTGTTAAAAATACTTTTAAATTACATAACACTACAGCTTGATTTCTTTGATGTTCAGTCTGCAGACTCATCGATTGTTTTTCAGTGTGTGAAAAAAGTGTGCATTTTGAATACAATGTAGCAGAGCTGGGTACTGTAAACTAGTATGATTCAGGAAAATAAAAAGGGGCACAAATAAATAAAGAGGGCGGTAAAAAATGAGAGCAGAGCGGCAAATCGCAATGGTGGAGTAGTCCATCTCGCTTAAATGGAGTAGCAACACTAATAAAATTCACAATTTTAATAAAGGATAAAAACATCTACTGACTTTTACATAATATTATACATGAAGACTATTCAATTATAAATAGCATTTCTAAAAATTGAGGAGAAGATTTTTAAAATATGGCTTTGCGAAAATGTGGAGTGTACTCATCGAAAGGCGAAAAACCATTGTTTCTTGGAAGTTCAATACCTGGCAAAAAATTGCCAGGTGCCACCTATTAATGACATCCCTGGTAGTTACAAGCCTAAATTGGTACTACAGTGCCACAGTGAGGCAGCTGAGGGGTAAGATGATGCTATCATATTTAGGTGCTGACGTATACTACATATAGTAGTACATGTATTTATATTGTTATGCTAATCTCACACTGAATGTTGAGTTCTATATATATATTTATAATATACATAGCAATGAAATATATAGATCCACAGCAACTATAAAAGTGATATCATGTAAAAAGTCATATTTTCACTGTATTTTAGCTACAGTGAAAATAAAGAAATCATATTTACTTTTTTGTAAAAGTGCATGATTAAATTATCTCCCTTTGTCTCATTTCTTCGTATTTAAGTTTGATGATTACCAATGCATCTTATCATATTTGAAAAAAAATCAAATGTAATTTAAACACTGTACCTATAAAAAAAAAGGATATTAAGTGCAATTACAATAAAATATCTAAAACGAATTGAATACGAAGCTAAATAGTGATGACACAATGTACTGTCATTGAGTATAAGTGTAAGAATTTAGCGGTGTTTGATTGGATGTGTTTTTGTGAGGTTTTTTGGAGGATCGCCTTGTCAGATATGTTTGCACAGCACTATTATTAAATAAATGTTAATTTAATAATTAAATAAAAATAAATTTTATTCAAATTTCTTTTAAAAAGTCTATGGTCAAGTAAATTTTCTGGGAAAGTTCCATCGAAAGAACTATATCTTGGCGCTACGTGTTTTCGATAGGATAAGCAAAAGATATTAACAAAAAGTGAAAGATATTATTAAAAATTAGGAAATATGTATATAATAAATAGCCTATTTCATGGTGTTTTTTCGAATACGATTTTTATGTCAACTCGTGATGTGTGAAAATATGGTTTTCACATATCACTCATTGACATAAAAATTGTATTAAAAAAACACCATGAAATAGCCTCTATACATAAATGCAGGGCTACAGTAAGCAACAAGTAATATTGCTAATTAATGTAAATTTTCTATAATCTGTTCTTAGTATTATCAAATCTTTTCCTGTTTGTGTCAACCTAGAATTTGTATTTCACACAGGTAAATTAATACTATACTTTATATTCGTGGTGATATTTTGTTTCTCATTAAGATACATGCAATGGAATAATATATCAGTGTTGCAATGCTCATTGTGCCATTTTATATAATTGGAAGTAACTTGTGTGTAATTAGGCTCTAAATCAACTGTTCTGTACTGTCATAAAGCCCATGCAGCTATGTACAAAAATATTAATAATTCAGTTAGTAAAAAGTATATTTGACTTTGTATAAAACAGATACGGTATCTAAAATCCATTGTTTTCAATAACACAAAAATATACAGGATTTAAGCTGGAGTCAAAACATTTGTCATTTGATAAACTTGGTAATAAAATCTGTAATGAATTTCAAGTTTCAAGGAGCCAAACATATTGGTATTTATTTTATTTTCAAATTAGCTTTCTGGCAATTTAATTACGAAATATATTCGCCCAATTCAACTTTGGTGATTTGATGAATGACAGCTTAAACCCTGAATATATCTCGGCTGTAACACAATGATTATACCTTTCGTTTGACTGGATAACTTGGCAATTTAACTGGTACTGCAAAATATTAACATAAGAATGACCAAACAAAATTAATTAAAAAATAACAAAGTAATTAAAACACAAGCAGTAATCAATGAAAAATGCACAAAAAGGTCATATCAAAATTCTTCTCGACCAAAACAAAAATACAAAAACAAAATGATTAGTGATGCATGTATGGACTAATGAATAAATGGAAAGATTCACAGAAACACAAATACATGTACAGTCAGACCTCATTACCATGACCGTCGTTACTATGACATTTACACCATCCGACCACAAATTGTCGGAAACAAACATACACCAATGTTCATTACATTCTGTTCATTACACCGGAATTCACACCTTCAGACACCAACAGAGCAAATTGGGAACAAACGTGCATCTGACGTCTGAAAACACCTCTTTACAACATTACATAATCCCAGATGCTGTAGCATGTTGGCAGTACACACAGCCGTTTGTCATCCTTGATTTATCGCGAGCTGAAAGTGTGACATGATGTCCTAGTTACGGATATCGGCTAAATCTGTAGACATACACATGTATTGCTTTTGAAAATAAGTCTTTAGTCTCATTCAATTAAAGGATTAACTTCGAAAAATCAAGTCTACTAGTTTTATGACATTTTGTAAACAAAGTAAGTACCAATCAATTAGATTGTCAGTAAATGTGCCTTGATTAATAATAATAAACTTAGTATTTAATAATGGGTCTATGATCCGTCCCTTCATTCCATCCATTTCTCATTCCAGCCAGCGCACGACGTATATTAAATGAAGTGGTATCTGCTATCCTGTCTGTGGGATGGTGCATATAAAATATCCCTTGCTACTATTAACACCCTATAGCCGATGATTAAAAAGTCAATGAGCTCTAGTGGTGTCATTAAATAAAACACATTTTTATAAGGGCAATTTCGACAGAACGACAATTTCGATATAACGACAAAGTGACCCAGGGACGAACATGGTCGCTGTAATGAGGTCTGACTGTATATACATCCAACAAAAGGCTTAACATATCTCCTATACAATATTATGTTATTAAATGGGGTTTTTCATATTGGCCTTGTTATAGGTCTGAGGGCAGTTTCAAGAGTTTAACAAGTCATAATGTACATTAAAACTAAAGTTTAACTAGTTATAATGCATATTAAAACTAGAGTTTAATAAGTTGTGATGCACATTAAAACTTGAATTCAATAAGTCACTACGCACAGTAAAACTGAAGTTTTAACTAGTCATAATACATATTTTAAAACTTGAGTTTAAACAATCGTTACGCACATTAAAATTGGAGTTTTAACAAATCGTAATGAAAATTAACCGCCTATAGTGAAGCACTGTTTATGACATCAAAATGTAACTGGGGGAAGAAATGTGTTGTTTTTTTTTGCTAGGGAAAGATCACTTTTCTTTCTCCACTTCTCTCTGCCTATATGCATAAAAAGAAGTTGTGATTCACATTAACACTTGACTTCAACAAGTCACTATGCATATTAAAATTGGAGTTTAACAAATCATAATGTAAATTAACTTATGATACACATAAAAACTGTAGCATATTAAAAGCCTGATCAGTACTTACAATCACCGTAATCATCCTCCATCATAATACAGCGATCCTCGTCATCAAGTAAGATGTAGTAGTCGCAATCAATCAGAGTTGCCTTTCGACATAAATTGTAGCACTCCTGCCGAGTTTGTGCCGAATACCACACGTGTGGGATACCTCTGTATGTGACCACCGTTCCAGGCTCACTGTTTAGCACTTTCTCTGGCAGGACTGCAACACTTCCTGTGAACTGTTTTGGAGGTTCGTCCACATTGGACAGTTCAACAGCTTCACTATTTATCTGCAACATAAACATATAATTTTAAGCATATCAACATAATTATTTGTCAAAAACATAAACTTATTCTTTCTTGTTCATGAACTTAATTGTGTGTCTGTAAAACATTAATAACCATCCCTTTAAGGTAATAAGTTTTACTACTTTCAATGTAAACATACTTTTTAGGTTGTGAACTTTACTCTTTGCAATATTAACATATCCCTTGAAGGTCATAAACATCTTCATTTGCAATATTAACATCAAGATCATGAGCATTACAATATATCATCCTCCATTTTAATCGATGAGAATTCCAGGCAAAATATCAGTGTGAAAACTAGTGGTTTTGTGTCCATGACAGCTCCCCTGGAGTTACTTTATATTGTTGCTGGTTTGTGTTAGTTGTGTCAACATATAGAAAATTTTTTTTTTTTTTAATTATCCAGTTCCTGATGTGTCAACCTGTAGTTACAAGCCTAAATTAGTACTTCAGTGCCCCGCTAAGATCACCTTAAATATGTACGGTAGTTATACACCTATGCTAATCTTAGCGCTAAGATCACTTTGTGGAACGGGGCCCAGTGCCATAGTGAGCCTACTGAGGGGTAAGATGATGCTATCATATTTAGGTACTGATGTGTACTATACATAGACATATGAGGAGTATTTGTATTGTTATGCTAATCTCAGGCTCAATGTTGAGTTCTATAAATGTAGGGTTACAGTAAGCAACAAGTATTATTGCTAATTAATATAAATTTTCTATAGTCTGTTCTCAGTATTATCAAATGTTTTCCTGTTTCTGTCTACCTAGCATGTGTATTTCACAAGGGTAAATTAGTAGTGTATTTTAAATTCATGGTGTTATTTTATATAGTTACAAGTAACTGAAGTAATTGGGCTATATAATCATGTCTTTCATGAAAAATTAACGGTTCTGTAATGTAGCCCAGCTATATACTAAAATATTAACAATCCAGTTAGTATAAACTAAGAATGGATGATTAATAGCTGTTCACAAAGACTGTGGTTTTAGGCCCACAGTTCGATCCACCGTTTTCCAATTTCAACCCCTGCAGTTGCCCATGGCAATTGGCAATGCCGTGGAGCTTTTAGTTCTCCACAGCACTTTTTTGCCTTGGACTAAATTCAGTTTTTTTTCAATGGCATGTTTTTTTGCCATAGACATTTTCTTAACTGTAGTTTTTGCAATTTTGCGTTCTGTGGTTTATTTTGATTTTTGATTTTTTAATTTTTTTCATTATAATTTGTTTTAATGTTTCAGCAGCTTGATGGTAATCCCAATAGCCAGTAAAGTATTTCAGCCAATCACAGCACTCAAGTCACTTACATCTGACATGTTTGCACGGGCGATGGTGACCTTAGGTCCCATTCGGATCCTGTACCGAACCCATGAATTTACAGCACAGTAAAAATGCTTCTTGTTTTTCCAGTCAAGATATAATTTTATATTTACAATTATTTTGCAAATAACCATTAAAAATAAAGTGTCTTGCTCTTAAAATAGTTTGTTAAAATGTATGTATGATAGCTGGCTTACTTGTACCACTTCCAAGTACTTGGGTAAAGTATCACAAATAAATCGAACCATGGATCAAATATTGAAAATCAAATAAAAAAAATTAAAACCCGAATGATTCCATCCCTAGTATAAAGTATATATGACTTTGTATAAAACAGATACTCAATGTGCATTTTTCTTAAGATCACAAAAATATAAAATCTACAGGATTTAAGCTGGGGTCAAAACATTTGCAATTTGCATGGTAAACAATATGGTTAGAAAATCAAATTGAAGTTTCAGCTAGCCAAACATAATAAAACAAAAGTTTTTGATGTGACACTGTATTTATTTTATTTTCAAATTAGCTTTTTGGCAATTAAATCCTGAATATATCTCGGCTGTAACACAATACTTATACCTTTCGTTTGACTGGATAACTGGGCAATTTAACTGGTACTGAAAAATATTAACATAAGAATGACCAAACAAAATCAATTCAAAAATAACAAAGTAATTGAAACATAAAGAATGTACAAAAAGGACATGAAAAATCTTCATGACAAAAAATACAAAAACTAAAATAATCAATAATGCATGAATGGACTAATGAATGAATGGAAAGATTCACAGAAACAAATACATGTATACATATCCAACAAAAGGCTTAATAGATCTATTATACAATACAACATTCTGTTATTAAATGGGGCTTTTCATATTGGCCTTGTTATAGGTCTGTGGGCAGTTGCAACGGCCCTCCCATGGTTAACACTGAGGTCCAATATAACCACCAGAGGGCCATTACAAATGTCTGAGAAACTATAACTAGCCAATGTGAAAACCCCATTTAATTACATTTTTATTAATAAACTTCTACTGGAACGGAGATAACCACATTCTTAATTACTTCTTAAGAATTATGAATTGGGCTTAAAGTTTGTTTTGTTTAACAACACCACTAGAGCACATTGTTTTATTAATCATCAAATTGGATTTAGGGCATTCAAATTAATACTTTAGACAAAGCTCACCTCAAGATTTTATTTCAGACCAAATAAAAATATGCATACATTTGTCTGTGCAAAATACTATTTTACATTTTGTCCTGGACAGTGTGTTCAAATAGGGGGTTGGAGGGGTGAGTTATATATTTAAAGTCTCACTATACAGATGCTATCTGCCATTGAAATCCATGTTAAATTGCCCGATTTCAAATGAAGATTGCTAATAGAACACCTTCTCGTTGGCCACATCTAGCTGTAGTATTAGTCCAAACAGGTGGTGCAGGGAATGATTCACACCAGCCACCTGTTCCGCTGTACACCCATTTCCCAAAACGTCAATGCACAATATTACAAAATAACATGGTCAAAATCCAGCCACAGGACTTACTATTGAAACATACAAATCTGTTTTAATTCTTACCCAATTACTGGTAATGAATAAGTGAACCACAACATGTGTCACATTTAAGAACTATAGTGGACCATATAATGAATGAATTCTCACACGAAAGTGAACTGTGTAGTGAGACCTGATTTTGAAACTGGGGGTGTGCATTAATTTTAGAGTTGTTGCAACAGTGCTCTCAATGCACACACCCTGCCCCCAACCCTCCTTGCCATCTCCACTTCCAATCCATATCTAGAAAAGATGTTATATACTCTTCAAAAGAAGAAACGCAAAACCACATTGTCGTAACATTTGGAGAATTGATTTAATTATTGAATGGTGAGTCCGATAATTACCAAATGTTGCAGGATTGTTCACAATTCACTCTAGTCCATTGTGAGTAAGTGATAGGACACACCACCAAGGTCAAGGTCATCTGGAGTCAATACCGGGTGTGGCCTCCGCGTGTGTTGACAACTGCCTGGCACCGCCTGCCCATTGAAGCAACCAGAGTACGGATGACGTCCCGGGGGATGGTGGCCCACTCGGCCTGCAAGGCTGCTGCCAGCTCGGGCAGGGTCTGGGGCTGTGGTTGTCGCTGTCGGAGGCGTCGGTCCAACTCGTCCCATAGATGCTCAATTGGGTTCAAATCCGGTGATATCGATGGCCATGGAAGGACATTAATGTTGTTGTTCTGTAGGAAAGCCGTTGTGAGACGTGCTGTGTGAGGCCTGGCGTTGTCATGTTGGAACACTGCGTTGGCGTTGGCCATAACTGGAACGATGTGTGGCCGGAGGATCTGGTCAATGTAGCCCTGTGCATTCAGGTTGCCCTGCACGTGGACCAGGTCAGTTCTGCCAGTGTGTGAGATGGCTGCCCACACCATGACACTACCCCCGCCGAATCTGTCCACTTCCTGCACGCAGTTTGCCGCATAACGTTCACCACGACGCCTATACACGCGACATCTTCCATCATGACGTCGGAGCAGAAATCGGGACTCGTCACTGAACCACACCTGTCTCCATCGCAGTTGAGGCCATTGTCGATGAATCTGGCACCACTGCAGTCGGAGTCGACGGTGTTGTGGTGTTAAGATGACACCTCGAACTGGACGTCTGGCACGAATTCCTACCTCACGTAGGCGGTTCCGTACGGTCTGGTCGGATATCCTGCGCAAACCTGGTATTGCTGCGGCTGTGGAGGTGGCAGTAGTCAATCGTTCCCGAAGGTGGCGTACCCGGATGTAGCGGTCCTGCCCGGGGGTAGTGACCCGTGGTCGACCGGATCTAGGGAGGTCACGTGTTGATCCATGTTGCTGGTAACGATCCCACAGTCTGGAGATGGTGCTTGTGGACACATGGAATGCCCTGGAAACGGCCGTTCTGGATTCGCCTGCGTCTAGTCGGCCGATGGCATTGTTTCTCTGCGGTTCACTGAGACGTGGCATGTCCTGGATTGTCAACTGTCGGCCAGATACAGAGGCCAGGCAAGCGAACACCCTGCACTTTTATACTGTCGGTGTTCATGTTGCACGTGCAGACAACGCACGTGCAGTGGTGACATGGTTTGCACGTGGCTGCGTTTTTGCGAATATTCACATTTTGGAACTTTATTGTACAGTAGCTGCGTTTTATCGAATGTAACCGTGGGAATGTGTTTGGGACATGTAATGACCTTATATTCACAAAGCATGAACCGGTAGGAAACATAAAATCGGAGTTATAACCCATTTGTACCCTTTTGCGTTTCTTTTTTTGAAGAGTATACTTTCAGCTATAAAAGTACATACAGTTTGAAATGTCGTGTCCTGTCATGGACGGAGGAGCCGGCCAAGGCCGGCTCTTGTGCCCACGACAGGCGTGCGCTACAACAGCTTGTTCTGAATGTGCACGTAAAACCCTATGACATGACATGACATGAAATGTGCAGTATGGTATCAATAAATAAAATTAAAATGTGCAAGTAACAAAAATTTAAAATTAAATTGTTTTCCCCTGCCTACATGTACCTGAAAGTGCTATACTTGATTACTAAGTAGATTGTTTGCATTTTTGGACAATTTTCATTTTATTTTACCAATAATTTAAGTTACTATAATGCTGTCTCACTACACAGTTCACTTCCGGGTGAGAGTCCATTTATCACAGTGCACTATAGTTCCTAATTGTGACATATGTTATGGTTCACATATTCACTTCTAGGAATTGGGGAAGAATTGAAACAATTTGAATGTTTAATGGTAAGCCTTCTGGCAGGATTTTGCCCATGTTATTTTGTAATATTGTGCTTGACTTTTTAGAACATGGGTGCATAGCAGAAGAGGTGGTTGGTGTGACTCGGTACCTGAACATATTGGAGTTAAGCAATTAGCTATCAGCCTTGGTGACATATGTAATAGTGGAGTTAAGCAATCAGTTATCTGCCTTGGTGACACATTGGGGTTGAGCAATGAGCTATCAGCCTTGGTGGCATAATAAATAAACACACATTTTATTTTTGCCAAAAAATATACATTTTGTATCAATGTTGTCTGTTCTATGCGTGGTAGCAGTGTTCAAATACTAACACAATTTAATTAGCTGTTTTGAATTGTCACTGGACAGTAGTTGCGTTAATTTAAATGTTGATGGTTTATTGTAATAAAAAGGTTTAATATATTTATCTCTTATGTTACTGAAGGAAGGACACACTAAAAGAAAGTGATATTTGTCTTCTACTACATTCATATTGCACAGACGACAAATTCTATTATATTGGTATATGCCCGTTTCTATAAAGAGATTATGGCAAGATAATCTATATTTACTCAAAAGATCAAAATATGTTTGTATTTCAAGGCAATAAGTTTTTGCAGTTAAGGTTGTAAGCAATAATTATTAACAACGAATTTGTATAACAGACATTTTGGAGAATTGTTGAATACAGCATACATAGATTGGATAAATTGATAAGTCATTCTCTGTTTGAATAGTGGAGTTAAGCAATCAGCTACGGCTTTGGTGGCATAGTGGAGCTAAGCAATTAGCTATCAGCTTTGGTGGCATAGTGGAGTTGAGCAATCTGCTACGGCTTTGGTGGCATAGTGGACGTAAGCAATCAGCTATCAGCCTTGGTGGCATAGTGGAGCTAAGCAACCAGCTATCAGCCTTGGTGGCATAGTGGAGCTAAGCAACCAGCTATCAGCTTTGGTGGCATAGTGGAGCTAAGCAACCAGCTATCAGCCTTGGTGGCATTGTGGAGCTAAGCAACCAGCTATCAGCCTTGGTGGCATAGTGGAGCTAAGCAACCAGCTATCAGCTTTGGTGGCATAGTGGACGTAAGCAATCAGCTATCAGCCTTGGTGGCATAGTGGAGCTAAGCAACCAGCTATCAGCCTTGGTGGCATAGTGGAGCTAAGCAACCAGCTATCAGCTTTGGTAGCATAGTGGAGCTAAGCAACCAGCTATCAGCCTTGGTGGCATTGTGGAGCTAAGCAACCAGCTATCAGCCAAGGCAGCATATTGGGGTTAAGCAATCAGCTATCAGCCTTGGTGGCATTGTGGAGTTAAGCAATCAGCTATCAGCCTTGGTGGCACTGTGGAGTTAACCAATCTGCTATCAGCCTTGGTGGCATGAATTAAGCAATCAGCTATCAGCCCTGGCAGCATACTGGGGTTAAGCAATAATTTCTAAGACTGGCAGATGCAGAGTTTGCATTCTAGTACTAACCATTAACAGGCATCCCAGATAGTCAAGATGCATGTTAAGAACAGCATGTTTGAATCTTAACTAGAAATGAATTCTTGAATCTTAATTGAAAATGACACGAAGAACAGCATGCTCAAATTTTAATTGAAAATGGCTCAAAGAACGGCATGCATGAATTTTAACTGGAAATGGCATGAAGGACAGCATTCTAGAATTTTAATTGGAATATCTTGAATCTTAATTGAAAATGGTTTAAAGAAGAGTATACTTTAAACTTAATTGGACATAGCACGAAAATTAAGTTAAAACAATAAAACTAGTTACCTCTACTTATATAATTCTTCCCAATTATGAAGCACTTTCTACCAATTTTGTCAAAGAAGTAACGAACACAGTCAATGCGTGTTTCATCTTTACAGGTCTTGTAGCAATTGTCCTGTGATTCCCTCGGTCGCCACATGTATCGGACACCATCTACAGTGATTATTCTCCCAAAAACACTTTTAACAACCGTGTCAGGAATTTCATCACGCAGAATTTGTATTTCTTAAAAAAAAAATAATAATAAGCATAAGAAAAGAAATTGAAGGTAATCAAATATAATGTAAAAAGTTATTTTGTTTAATGATACCATTAAACACATTGAACATCAGCTGTTAGGTGTCAAATATTTGATAATTCTGACATGTAACCACAAGAGGGAATGTGCTGTTATAGACAGGACAGCATGTACCACAACCTTTGATATGCCAGTTGTGGGGAACTGCTTGGGATGGGAAAGACCCAACTGGTAAATCAAGGGTGTTCAATCCAAGTACCTCTGGTGAGCTCTCTAACCCAGATCTTGTCCCCCTAGAGTAATGTTTACATGGCCAGATTAAAAAATGATGCTGAGATCGTAAGCTATGGAAAACTTTATTACATATTAAAAATATATATATATTCTGTTTTACTGGGTATTCTTACAAAATGTTTCACTTTTTAAAGTAGCATAAATAATTATAACCCGGTGAACATGTAAATGTGAGTTGATGACTTCAGTGACCTATCTATGAAATGAATACATCCAACCTTCCAGCAAACATACAATAAAAATAAACTGTATTTTGCAGTAAAGTCTTTAAATTATCCTACCTCTTTTGAATCTTTTCACTGTATAAACTCCCTTGACATTCATCAAATTTTTCTAAAAAAATTAAAATATAAAAATAAACATTATAAACTAAACAGTCATATACATGTACTACTAAACTTAATACATTCCACAATTCTAATGACACACAGACAAGAATTAAACTAATATATTTTGGATGGGGGGTGGGGGGTCATGATTTTCATAAGACAAAAATGCCAGTTATGGATGGATGAGATGGATGAGATGGATAGATGGTAGGAGGGATAGTTGACAGGATGGGATGGGATGGATGGATGTGGATGGATGGATGGATGGATGTAGGGATGGATGAATGGATGGATGGATGGATGGATGGATGGATGGATGGATGGACGGACGGACGGACAGACGGATGGACGGACAGACAGATTTGATGAGGACGGATATATGGATCAGGGATTCTAGAATAGTAGTAAAACGTTTTTCCCACAATGCCTGTCGGTAAGAAAAAAAAAGAAAAAAAAAAAGAAAAAAAATTCCCTAATGCCCAACATAATGTCATATGCAAAATCCAATTATCATCAATATATATATACTATTTAAAATTAATTTACCTACCAGATTAATTTTATTCATATCTAAGCTGAACAGACAAAAAAGATTTCTAAGTCACCCAGCCATGCTGTTAACACTGGTACTCAAGGATTTGCTATTCTAAATAATCCACTAGGCATAATACAAATGGTCACCAGTCAAGTACACCAAGTTAGTTTCCATCGCTGATAATGTTAACATTTTGTAATGAAACAGATGTATCAATCTACTTGGGCAGTATTTATAAACAGTGTGGTACCTTACATTTTATGATAGGATATCACTTGTCATTTGAGACAATTAAATAAGGTGTTCATTAGGAATCATCAATTCTGCAAAATATAACAGCTTGCATTTTTTAATGGTAACGGTACCCTATACTGTTCTAGTTTCAATACCATTCAATTTCTTGTGTAGGTGCATAACACATGTACACTAAATAAACTATAGTAACTTACTGGCAATACTTAATGGTATTTGGACTTGTAAATAAACATGTTAATAAAGGGTGTCACAATACACTGATGCATCAATGTATCATGATACTGGTGACAATACGATACATAATACCCTTCCTTCTATATCGATACATAGTTTGACCATGTATCAATTTCTATTTTAATTTCATATCGATTTCTATTTTAATTTCATATCGATTTATCAACACCAATTTGTACTGAGATATACTTATTGACAAGTTATTTCCTTCAAGGAAAGACAGTGAAGTGGACAGAGAAAATGTGCCTGTGTATGTCAATATGTTTATGATATGCAGTTTCTACAATGAAACTGTGTTTAATCAATGTTTCACTTTTATCATGTTTTTTTATTATTTATGAATACTTTTCACCTACGTTTCAACTTGTTTTCGGGGAAAACATTGTGAATCGGGTATCGTGATACATATCGTATCGTGGGTTAGATATCACCAAACGTTATCATATTATGAGGTAGGTGAAAAAATCGCCATGTCAGCATTTTAAGTTTTTTAACAGGAAAACAATAAAATTCAAAATGGCCACCATTTCCTTCAACCAGGTCAAAATCACAGATAATTGAAAGAAAAGGCCAATGTTGTAGTCTATTTGATGACAGTCAGTCAGTCATGTCACAGTAATTTCAAGTGGTCTTTTCACAATACACCATGATTTCGGGTTGGATGAAGCAATATGGCAGCCATTTTGTATTTTTAGACCAAAAAAATGTTTTTAGGATCACACTACATAGTTCACTTCCGGGTGAGAGTTCATTCATCACGGTCCACTATAGTTCCTAATTGTTGTGGTTCACATATTCACTTCTAGTAACTGGGGAAGAATTAAAACAATCTGTATTTTTCAATGGCAAACCTTCTGGCTGGATTTTGCCCATGTTATTTTGTAATATTGTGCATTAACCTTTTGGGACATGGTGTATAGCGGAAGAGCCGGTGGGTGTGAATGGGTTCCTGAACCAGCTGTTCTGACCAGTATTACAGCCAGATGTGGTCATATAGCTAAAACCTGAGATGGAAATGTTCTCAATTTTGAAGTGAAAATAAATGCTTATATAATGTATGTTCGTAGTGGTGGATGTTGTTAGTGCCAATGAGAACCCGTTCTGTTTACAATAAGCTAAAGTTAACAGATTTCAATGACAGACAACATCTGCTTAGGTCTCACTACACAGATCACTTCCGGGTGAGAGTTCATTCATCACGGTCCACTATAGTTCCTAATTGGGACACATGTTATGGTTCACATATTCACTTCTAGGAAATGGTGAAGAATTAAAACAATATGTATATTTAATGGTAAGCCTCCTGGCTGTATTTTGCCCATGTTATTTTGTAATATTGTGCATCGACCGTTATGGGCATGGGTATATAGCGCAAGTGACCGCCGGAGTGAATCGGTTAATGAACCACCTGTTCGGACCGGTACTACAGCCAGATGCAGTCATGTAGCAAAAAACTGAGACGGAAATGTTCTCAATTTTGGAGTGAAAATAAATGCTTATATAATGTATGTTTGCAATGGTGTATGTTGTTAGTGCCAATGAGAACCCGTTCTATGGGCAATCTTCGCTTGAAGTTGGGCAGTTTAACATGGGTTTGAATGGCAGATGAAATCTGTGTAGTGAGACCATAATGTACAACATGAAATTACTGTTTATCCCAAAATATATAAGTTTAGCAAACCAAAATGAAAATGTACTAGTGTAGCATCCTTATAAAAGGTAATTACATCGATGTGGATTTCAGCCAAGTGTATGGGGGCCCTATTTGGGTAAATATTGCAAACATGTCAATTTTATTTATTTTTATTATTTTTCTTTTTCTTTTCTTTTTATTTTTTAGGGGTGTGTGTGTCAAAATGTATATTCTAGTGTTCTTACATGTAATAAATAAATTGATCTGAGTGTCTAACACTGAATTTCTCATTGTAAAAGGTCAAAATTCAAGGTCACAAGGTCAATATCCAAATTCACCCTAATTTCTGTGAGTTTGTGCCTAATGAATTTTTTCGAATCTACAGTCACAGTGACAAACAGTTTTGATGGTATTGTGAATATATAACATAGTATTCTACTATGAAAGTAGAATTTGTATCTGCCATTAATAATATGTGGATCTTCATGCTGAAATATACAGAAAAAACCCCAGGATTTCAACACTTCATTATGAAACAATTGTTGCCCATAGCAACAATTGATGGAAACTAATATTTTTAATGAACTAACTAGATAATTAGCTTCTTTGTATGTTCCCCATATCAGAACTACCAACAAGGTCATACATTACCATATAGTGGCTGCTTGTTTGATGACCATCTATTGTGTGGATGACCAAGGAGTAACAATGTAATATGAAGTTTTATTGGATGGTATGGTGCATCTATCTTTGGTGTATTGGTTAGAGTTCATAAGTTACACGGCTCTAGTATAGCTTTTCATGGTGTAAATGACCCAAATTATCAAACTGACTTCAAACCAAGTTTGACAAAATCAGTCACTAGACTTTAAGGTCTCACTACACAGATCACTTCCGGGTGAGAGTTCATTCATCACGGTCCACTATAGTTCCTAATTGGGACACATGTTATGGTTCACATATTCACTTCTAGGAAATGGTGAAGAATTAAAACAATATGTATATTTAATGGCAAGCCTCCTGGCTGTATTTTGCCCATGTTATTTTGTAATATTGTGCATCGACCTTTATGGGCATGGGTATATAGCGCAAGTGACAGCCAGAGTGAATCGGTTAATGAACCACCTGTTCGGACTGGTACTACAGCCAGATGCAGTCATATAGCAAAAAACTGAGACGGAAATGTTCTCAATTTTGGAGTGAAAATAAATGCTTATATAATGTATGTTTGCAATGGTGTATGTTGTTAGTGCCAACGAGAACCCGTTCTATGGGCAATCTTCGCTTGAAGTTGGGCAGTTTAACATGGGTTTGAATGGCAGATGACATCTGTGTAGTGAGACCTTAGTGAGAACTAGCGAACAACAGGGACTCAGTCTTTTGTGCACATTTATACAAGCTAAACAAAAAAATATTTCTTAAAATCAGAAATAACTCCTTCAACTTTAAATTGTGATTGCAACAGTTATTCCTCTTCATTTATTATATTTGTTGCCACTTTGTAAGGTTTGATCCAAATTGTGCTGATCCCACCAAAACATTAATTTTATTTTGATGTTTTTTCAAAATGTAAATTGCTATATTTTGAAGGCTTTTAATTATGCTTATGCCTTTTAAAATGTCATAATTATAACCTATTTTCAAATATTTTCTCAAAACAATTAGTAATTTATAATTTCCCTTACATTTAAGGCTTTTAATTCTCCTTCTGGTCAACATATTATGTTTATTTTTCTATTAATTAAGTTGTCCAGTATACTGGGCATAAAACACTGCATACAGATATTTTGTAGTGTTCTGTTTAAGTTGCACCTATATTGTGTATAAACCACTGCATACAGATATTTCATAGTGTTCTGTTTAAGTTGCACCTATATTGTACATAAACCACTGCATACAGATACCAAGATGAGATGTAATCATTTGTATTGCCTTCCAAAACAACATATATAACCTATTTTCAGAATGCATATTTGGATGTTACATAATTGCTTTGATCCCATTTTGCTGCTAGCAGTTTTAATTGTACATAAATGATGAAACTTAGATCTACGACACACAAAATAATTGTACCTGTGTTTGTTGTTGATCCACTGGTAGGTCTGCTCTTGTGACAGGCTCTGTAAAAAATCATCACAAAACAAGCAGGTGAATGTAGTGGCGTAGTCAGATGAATGGCATCTAGAGGCATCACATAACTAGATTTATTACATATCTATTTAATCTAACTATAGTGATCAATTTACCTTGTATCACACATATGGCCACAGACCACAATTATTTACACTATGTGTTCCAATATAACATTAGTGGCTATAGCACTTTTATTAATATTAGTAAGCCCATGGATTTGTTATGCTTGGACAACCCCTGTTGTCCAGCTCTTTCTCCCAGGATATTGGTTTAAACAAATACACACACTAAACCTGACGAGAGTACACCCATTTTACACAAAAAACACTACTTTTGCATGGGCCGGAATTACCACAAAACAATCTTCAATGTCATCAAGTTACATGTTTGCAAACTACATATCAACTTCAGTCTAATAGTTGCCACTTCAAAGCTGTCTGTCATGAAATCATCAGTCAAACAGCAGATTACTTGCGTGGTTATATTTCTGGATTTTGGTCAACCAAATAGGAAGATAACTGTGATCTGAGGCCATATGACTGACCTGGACCAGTACTTTTTAAATGGGGAATTCCCTTTCACTTTTACTGGATTTAGCACCTTTTTGTTACTTGTGTCATATATCATTTACAAATTATGTCACATTTTATTAGTAATTTACAGATTTCCACAGAGTATGATTTTTAATGTTAAGTAAATCCATGAAAGGAATATTGATCATAAATTTAAGTGCAGTTGTGTCATACCTTTTGTAGAAATAATAGAAGGTATATAATAAATACACATCAATCGACCAATATGTGATACTTTGTTCACTGAGCAATCAAAGAAAGACTATAGCCACCAAATTACTAACAATTGTTAGTCACTGTGCTAGTGCAGAAAGGACCTATCTGTTATCTTATATCAAATATCTAATGTTAGTCACTGTGCTAGTGCAGAAAGGACCTATTTGTTATCTTATATGAAATATCTAATGTTAGTCACTGTGCTAGTGCAGAAAGGACCTATCTGTTATCTTATATCAAATATCTAATGTTAGTCACTGTGCTAGTGCAGAAAGGACCTATCTGTTATCTTATATCAAATATCTAATGTTAGTCACTGTGCTAGTGCAGAAAGGACCTATCTGTTATCTTATATGAAATATCTAATGTTAGTCACTGTGCTAGTGCAGAAAGGACCTATTTGTTATCTTATATCAAATATCTAATGTTAGTCACTGTGCTAGTGCAGAAAGGACCTATCTGTTATCTTATATCAAATATCTAATGTTAGTCACTGTGCTAGTGCAGAAAGGACCTATCTGTTATCTTATATCAAATATCTAATGTTAGTCACTGTGCTAGTGCAGAAAGGACCTATTTGTTATCTTATATCAAATATCTAATGTTAGTCACTGTGCTAGTGCAGAAAGGACCTATCTGTTATCTTATATCAAATATCTAATGTTAGTCACTGCGCTAGTGCAGAAAGGACCTATTTGTTATCTTATATCAAATATCTAATGTTAGTCACTGTGCTAGTGCAGAAAGGACCTATCTGTTATCTTCTATCAAATATCTAATGTTAGTCACTGTGCTAGTGCAGAAAGGACCTATCTGTTATCTTATATCAAATATCTAATGTTAGTCACTGTGCTAGTGCAGAAAGGACCTATCTGTTATCTTCTATCAAATATCTAATGTTAGTCACTGTGCTAGTGCAGAAAGGACCTATTTGTTATCTTATATCAAATATCTAATGTTAGTCACTGTGCTAGTGCAGAAAGGACCTATTTGTTATCTTATATCAAATATCTAATGTTAGTCACTGTGCTAGTGCAGAAAGGACCTATCTGTTATCTTATATCAAATATCTAATGTTAGTCACTGTGCTAGTGCAGAAAGGACCTATTTGTTATCTTATATCAAATATCTAATGTTAGTCACTGTGCTAGTGCAGAAAGGACCTATCTGTTATCTTCTATCAAATATCTAATGTTAGTCACTGTGCTAGTGCAGAAAGGACCTATCTGTTATCTTATATCAAATATCTAATGTTAGTCACTGTGCTAGTGCAGAAAGGACCTATCTGTTATCTTATATCAAATATCTAATGTTAGTCACTGTGCTAGTGCAGAAAGGACCTATCTGTTATCTTATATCAAATATCTAATGTTAGTCACTGTGCTAGTGCAGAAAGGACCTATCTGTTATCTTATATCAAATATCTAATGTTAGTCACTGTGCTAGTGCAGAAAGGACCTATCTGTTATCTTATATCAATATCTAATGTTAGTCACTGTGCTAGTGCAGAAAGGACCTATCTGTTATCTTATATCAAATATCTAATGTTAGTCACTGTGCTAGTGCAGAAAGGACCTATCTGTTATCTTATATCAAATATCTAATGTTAGTCACTGTGCTAGTGCAGAAAGGACCTATCTGTTATCTTCTATCAAATATCTAATGTTAGTCACTGTGCTAGTGCAGAAAGGACCTATCTGTTATCTTCTATCAAATATCTAATGTTAGTCACTGTGCTAGTGCAGAAAGGACCTATTTGTTATCTTATATGAAATATCTAATGTTAGTCACTGTGCTAGTGCAGAAAGGACCTATTTGTTATCTTATATGAAATATCTAATGTTGATAAAAGAAAACACTAAATATTTATAACTGAATTCTTAACCTTCTACAATTTGATAGTATGGCAGCTTTAGTTTTTCATTTTTCATTGAAAAATACCTGGAAATAACAAAAATCACGAAATATTGGGAAATGAATTGTAGTTTGTTTCCACACAAAAATCTGGTCAGAAAAACACAGTTATTGGGAATAATGGACATAAATACTGAATGTCTGGCCACAAACATTAACTGATCTAATATATCATAAAAATTAGAAAATATAAACTTTATTTTATGTATTTATAAACATTTTAAATGAAAATATGTGAGTTAAAATTATAAATTTGTACCCCATCAGGTGGTTTTTGACAAAAATTAATCTAGCAGTCACAAGGTTAAAAATCTTTAAATAATCATACCTCTTTGGGAACCTTTCACAATAAATGGTTTAATGTTGTCAAAATTGTCCTGTAAAAAATAATAATGACAATAAATAAATTTGAAATGTGCTGAAGTGTTTTTAAACAAATATTGATAAAAAAAAATTCCTTTGCATCTATACACTTTATGGCAATCTGATTGGTCCAGAGGTCCTTACATTTTTGCATTCAAATCTCGATGAACTGAAAAAATTTAAGACACGCAAGTTTGATGAGTTTTAAGTTATTTCCACAGCTCTGAGTTGTATAAATCTATAAAATATTATGTAACACTGTTTAGTTTTGTGTCAATCCATGTTATGTTACCATGCTTTATGAACACAGAAAGTCCTGAATAACATTTAAACACAAAGTGGAGTTATCTTGGTATCATTGGGGTTTTTTAATATTTCAGATAATACATATAGAAGTACAAGCATTTTTAATCTTTAATTTTTAACCATTGGATTTTTTTTATAAACGAGTCCCCAAAAAGGAAGCTCTAGAGCGTAGTAGTACTCATATATACTTCTGGTTTTTTTACCTGTTTCACATTGTGATAAATGAGTGAAATCAGCACACACAACCCCAAAGTTATAAGAAGATTCACCCTGGAAGCAAACAGTATGGGATTATAATTGATAAAGCAAACAGTATGTGATTAGTATCAATAACACTGATGATTATAACAAACAGTATGTGATTAGTATCAATAACACTGATGATTATAACAAACAGTATTTGATTAGTATCAATAACACTGATGATTATAACAAACAGTATGTGATTAGTATCAATAACACTGATGATTATAACAAACAGTATGTGATTAACATCAATAACACTGATAATTATAACAAACAGTACGAGATTAGTATCAATTACATATATAATTATAACAAACAGTATGTGATTAATATGAATAACACTGATGATTATAACAAACAGTACAAGATTAGTATCAATAACATTGATGATTATAACAAACAGTATTTGATTAGTATCAATAACATTGATGATTATAACAAACAGTATGTGATTGGTATCAATAACATGGATGATTATAACAAACCAATGTTCGAGATTAAAATTTAGTGTATGGTTAGTATCAATAACATTGATGATTATAACAAACTGTATGTGATTAGTATCAATAACATTGATGATTATAACAAACAGTATGTGATTAGTAGAGGGCATAAAATTGGATTTTTTCAGACAAACGATATGTCGTTCATGTGGTTTTAGTGTTTGCACAAACGATTTTCCCCAGTGGTTGATATAAATGAAAAGGTTAACCAGTAACGGTAATCAAATGAGAATCCAAGATGGGCAATTTTAGTAGCTTTTCTCCAAATTCTTATCATAAATACTAAATTATTATTATTATTTGGTATGCTGGGACTAACTTGAAAGCTGCCATTTACATTTCAGCACACTACCCCATCGGTTCAGGCCCTGTGCTTATAAACCTTAAAGTCTAGACTTTAATAACGTCCAGATTTTAACGTCATGGCAACGCCATTCAAATAGCATTACGGACTTTATTAAAGTCTAGACTTTAAGTTTTATAAGCACAGGCCCTGTTACAGGGGAGTACTTGTCGGCGCCAAACAATAGTCTGAACGAAACGGGGATTTCCCGGAAGCTTTGAGCTTCCAGGTTTGAACGGAAAGACCCGAAGTTCTGTGAATCCTCAATCGATCCAATCGATGCTGCAACTCAGTGTTTCATCATGTTCTGATTTCCACTTCGTTATTTTAAAGTCCCTTATTCAACATACTATTTTCTTCGCTGTGCCGACTATGTAATTGCATGACCGCGATGTTGAGTTCAAACGGATACATTGTTTTTTCTCACACCTGCAATGCTAGGCCCGTTCTCTTATTATTTTATTCCAAAAATAGTTATATTAGCCAAAACACGTCAGTTTACATTTTCTGACGAGCGATTATATTTTTTGCACGAACGATCCATCGTTCCGTGTCGATATTGGTTTTGCATAACCGACAGACGGACGACAAAATTGTTTGTGCCAAATTTTATACCTTGTTAGTATCAATAACACTGATGGTTATATCTTATGAAGCAAAATTTGTCATGAAATATAATGTTGCTGGAATGTCAAAATTTAAATGATATATTATATACTTTTAATATCTAGACAAACACATGCATGTAGAGAAGTTTATTTAAAGTATACAATAATCACAGTTGTAATTAAAAAAAAGACATCTGTGAAAACTCCATATAAACACCAAGAACTGTTATATAGTTTAACCATTACTCCCCCTCCACCACCATTTTCTTTTAAATATTTGACATAATTTTTGTCCTTATTCCAACACACAAATGGAGTACATGTATAATTAAAGAAAATAAATAATGCACATGCATATGTTGTCAACCAACCGCTCTTTTTGTTAGTTTAATTAATATTTAAGGCCTAACACATGGTTTTTGTACTTCTTAGACAAAAATCACAATACTTGATAGTTAAAGCCTTTTATGAAGACATTTTTCTTCCCCTATAAAACATGAGGTTTTCTAGTTTGTAGAATGTAAGGAATATTTTTAATATGCATGTGTGACATCATTAAAGATTCGAGTCTAGACCCTAACATTTATAAGCATGTGTGACATCATTAAAGATTCGAGTCTAGACCCTAACATTTATAAGCATGTGTGACATCATTAAATATTTGAGTCTAGACCCTAAAGTTTATAAGCATGTGTGACATCATTAAAGATTTGAGTCTAGACCCTAAAGTTTATAACCATGTGTGATGTCATTAAAGATTCGAGTCTAGACCCTAAAGTTTATAAGCATGTGTGACATTATTAGAGATTTGAGTCTAGATCTTAAAGTTTATAAGCATGTGTGACATCATTAAATATTAGAGTCTAGATCCTAAAGTTTATAAGCATGTGTGACATCATTAAATATTTGAGTCTAGACCCTAAAGTTTATAAGCATGTGTGACATCATTAAAGATTTGAGTCTAGACCCTAAAGTTTATAACCATGTGTGATGTCATTAAAGATTTGAGTCTAGACCCTAAAGTTTATAAGCATGTGTGACATTATTAGAGATTTGAGTCTAGATCTTAAAGTTTATAAGCATGTGTGACATCATTAAATATTTGAGTCTAGATCCTAAAGTTTATAAGCATGTGTGACATCATTAAATATTTGAGTCTAGATCTTAAAGTTTATAAGCATGTGTGACATCATTAAATATTTGAGTCTAGACCTTAAAGTTTATAAGCATGTGTGACATCATTGAAGATTTGAGTCTAGACCCTAAAGTTTATAAGCATGTGTGACATCATTGAAGATTTGAGTCTAGACCCTAAAGTTTATAAGCATGGACCCAGATTTTCCAGTCTTCCTTTGAACCACTGAAGTCTTCTTCAGCTTGTAACGAGCCTGGTAGGTTTAAATAAGACCAGAGTTAAGAGATTTTAAATCATCTTACCTCTTCTGGATTAACTGAGCTAAGATGTCTTGATGCTTGTCAAAGGACTCTGTAAAAACAAGCAACCCTTGTAAACTATACAGCAGTGTGTATTAATTTAAAACAGTTAAACCTAAAATTAATCTTCAAAATAACAAGATGTTATACTGTTTTTTGCCACAACATGCTGGGGAATAATTTCAAATTATTATCCACACAATTTACAATATAGACAGTCACATAATTTTCATAGCATGCTTGTGACTATAACATATAGGACTGTTTATAAATAGTGTTTTATTTCTAAAATTTGACTTGACGCTCGTGGCTTTGAATTTGGGAATTTTAGTGTCGTTTTAAAAACAAATGGGAATTTTCAGCTTTATTTCAAAAACATCTTATTAAGCTAAATTAGAATTTAAATCTGAAGTAATACTATACATATACTTGTATAAATTTATTATCTTTTTTTTTAACCTAGTAACTTAGATTGTTAATTGTAATCAACAACAGTTGTATATACATGTAGTTAACACAATCAGTTAAGCAATTAAACTGCAATTTAACAGAATCAAAACTATTTGAAAAAACCCGCACCAACATAAAGATGAAGGTGAAGGTTGACCTATTTGTAGATCAACTGGTGTTGACGAAATTTCACCTCCATTGTAAAGGAAATATGTTCCTCATATATTTGCGTGACTACAGTCAAATTTTCTTTCAAACATGTAAAACAAATTCAGTCTTATTCTTAAGCAAACAAAATTCAACAAATGCATGCTAATTGTGCAATTTACCTTTTTGGCTAATTTAATATGAAATATATTCACCAAATTCAATTTCAATTCATACTTGGCAATTTAGTGATCAACAACGGTCTAAACCATACTTTATATAGAAAGATATGATTGATTAATTTGTGTTGTTAAAAAAAACGTATACTCTAATTGGTGGCTTTACAACAATGTTCTCATGTTTTGTTCTTTCCATACCCATGATGATGTGTGTATCATCCAACATACCTCCTTTGTCCTTTTTGTCATCAGAATATTCATCCTGAAAGCCAAAGATGTGTGACATCAATTCCATGGATTACAAAGCAAAATGTGTAAAGAAATTTATTTCATCTACAAATGCTTAATTTATAATCCATTCAGTGCAGTTCACAAATCTCTTTAAGTGTGTATCAGAGATGGGGTAATTGTAAGCAGTAAATGTATTTGATTACAATGTCTGAGAATGTCATGTAATCCAAAATCGTAATCTATTACATTGCTAATGTAATAGTAATCTGTGATTACTTTCATTACTCATAATTTACCAAACCCGTAGATATGTTTAGCATCAACTCAAATAACAGTGCCAGTGAAGACAACAGAACTGATTTCCCAATGTTGTCTTCTTCTCTTATGGTAGAACCATCATTTGCCTTAGAAGCAGGGAACATCATGACTGGATTATCAAATGAATGAAACCCATGGGGGGTGAAGCCACAAATTCACAAAATGCACTTATCTTGCTATAATACCACCTGAACTAAAACAATGTTTTAGCTAGCAATAAATAGAAGGGAGCTGTGCCCTGCCTCAGTTTTGTGCTGCCCTGCTGTTTGTTATCACCATGCCTCTGATTATCGCTGCCCTGCTCTAATTTATTTCTGTACAAATCATATGATATATGATATGATATGATATATGATATGATATATATGATATATTATGATATGATATGATATGATATATGATATGATACATGATATGATACATGACATGATATATGATATGATAAATGACTTCACCGATCCTTTTCCACATACATGACTGTTCCAAGTTTTATTTCCCGCAAATATGGGCAGATAACAATAACCACACGTTTTCGAAAAGAAAAAAAAATCACAGACTTTTTTCCTTTAGGGACGGTTCATAACTATCGATGTGCTTCACAATCCGAACAATGTTCGGAAGGGGGGGGGGGGGAGAGGGGGTAAAAGCCATGTTCGGATTGCTTTTCAGGTAAAACATCGGTCCATCGAAGGTCAATGTTTCGTACACATTATATCAATGTTTTTATGTTAGGATTAGGGGAGGGGGGGGGAGGGGGTCAAACCCAATCCTAACATTGTTAGGATTATGAAAACCATTGACTTTTATGGACCGTCCCTTAATTCAAAGTGAAGATCGTTTCAAAAGTATTTCTTGGTCTCCATAAGCTCAAAATATAGATTAACCTTGGCTTGGTGAGGTTAATCTTGATGAACTAGTCTTCTGCTTGTGCAAATTTTCAATTGGGCATGTAATGGAGTCCAAAACTGAACAAAGACTGCATATTATTATTGGGGGGGGGGGGGGGGGGGTTACATACAACTGAAAAAAACCATGTATTATTTGTTGATCAGAATATTATATATACATTGGAAATTATAAAAAAATTGAACATATCGACAGACAGACTGATCGGTAGGTGTTCTGGAACTAGTTCATCAAGATAAACTCAAATGTTCGAGTTTACCGTGAACTAATCTGGAACTAGCGCATCACCTGTAGGGCCTACGGCTTAGCGGCTTGGTTCCTTTTTTTTTAGGAAAACTTTGCGTTCATGGAAGATTATCACTGTTTTTCACAATAAACTAATGTAATATGAGAAAGATAAAATATTATTGTGTACGACGTATTGTTTTTATTATACTTTTATGTTTTTGCTAAGTCCTATCGTGTCGAGAACACATGACGCCAGGATATGTGTGCGGTTCCACCTACCTGAAGTTCACTCCCCTGTTGTTGGTCCATGAGTTACAAGTTTTGAAGCGGAAGTTTCAAAAACAATGTAACTACTAATAACAAATAATTTACCAAATTTGTCTAAGACAATTGTACTAAATTGCAAACAATTCCATTCACAAGAAAACAATGCAATGTTGCTAAGTGAGTGGGATAATATGAACGCATGCGCAAACATTTTTCACTTTTTAGGTTCAAATTACGTCATATTCATTGCATTATGAACTTCCTGTCTCAAGGTCTGAGGTCATCAGCCCCCCCCCCCCCCCCCCGTTCCCTCCCACAAAAAAGTTTCAGTGGTCAACAAAATTAACTGTAACTGTAACGTAAAATTTCCGGGGTGTTTTTTTGTCCACCTTTCTGAGGTTTTATTTTAGCCGTATATAGGCACTCGTATAGTCCTGTGTTATATTGCGTCATACTACTATGCCATTGACAGTGTTTCTGCCGGGGAAAAATGCAACCACAGACAACAGGCGGCATCCTCCAGAAAGAAAATGGATTAAGTTTAGGGTTACAGTTGAGAAAATCATATATTAATGATAAAGAGTCATTCATTTTCTCGAAAGGTTAACTTACAAAATAATAAAACTGCAGAAAAAAATTGGGTATGACCCATACCCGTTTTATCCTCTGGCAGAAACCCGAAATGGACTAAACCTGTTTACTACTCTTTTAGTCCTATTTTCTACTAAGTCCATTGTCCATTAGAAACTGAATTAAGTCATTCCAAACAGTTTTAACTGGAAGGGATAGGAATTTAATAGACATATTAATCAAAGTTTTAATGTTGATACGGCACTAATTAAAATGTCAGTACAGTGTTAAATAGACTATGGTACATCGTCCATTTTGTTTGAAATTTAAAATTGTTTTGTAAGCTTTTACTATAATATGTTTCATCTCAGAATTATATATCTAAGTATCTTGCAAAGTATGTTTTAAATGTTTCATTTGTGGAATATTGTTTGTCACCCTACATTTATAAATAAAACATTTAGCTAGTCACAAAAACAGAACAAATAAAATCAAGAGACTAGAGAAAGTCATTCTAGAAAGTTTTAACTGGAATGCATTTCCAAAATAAATGTGAAATAGTCTCTGAGAGCCCTGGCAAAATGAACAAATTAAGATTACTTTCAGCTTTCTTGATTTTTAGAAGAACAATGTTAGTAGTGATTATACTTTGCAACAATCGATACTGAAACCACTAGTTTTATCTTAAAATATTTGTTAAAGTAATTTTTTATCCAATTAATGTTGGAATGAAATAAGTCTTTCCATAATTATGACAATAGGCCTACCTTTATTTAATAAGAAATAGCAATAAGCTTTGGAACCCTTTTTAACTGAAAAAAAGTTTTCTCATAACATTGGTGTTATCCAACAGAAAAATTAGAATCCGAACATCCAAAGTTTAGTACTCTGGGGGTATTTTTAAACAGCTTGAAAAATGCCGTTAGGCCTATAAGTAACAAAAGAAACATAAAATCTTGTAACTGGGATAAAGTAAGAAATTATCTATCTCTTGTAAAGAAATCTGTAATTTCATAAATACCTTTCCGATGCCATTTAGCATTAGGGCCTATAAAAAGTGTTCTTTTGTCCAGAATTGTAGAAGATGGGTTTGGTCAAAAATTCATCAAATGTTGATGGGCAAATTTGATGCGATAAATCGATAAACGACATCGAACAGTATTTCTATAATGTATGTTGTGTATTTCACCAGTTAGTATAGTAGGACAGGAGTAGATAGCATTATACTTTTTGGTGGCTAAGCTTTTATAGAGCTCTCATGGTGTCCATTTTTTCATTTTGCCCTATTAAGTTTTAAACCCATATATCAGCTCAAATCAATCAATAAATAAAAATGTTTCTTAACAAATTACCGTCAAATTATATAGATTAAAACTCATTTTAATAGGCTACAGGGGTAAAAACAAAATGCTAGAGCAGCCAATGTATGCAGTTTCACTTGCATTGCTACTGACTGCTATTTTATTAAATTCTGACTCAATATATACACAATCTTGAATAAAATACATAAGAAACATTCTTATTAAACAATACAAAGGTCACTCGTCAGACTGGAAAAAAAAATGCATTGAAGTTTATCGATAATGCAGCAGGCCTACACGGACCCTATTTAAAGTAGAATTGCGCGTGCTTTGAGTAGTTTAATTGGCTTTTCCACCAGCTGCCTCATACCTGTATCAACACAGACCATTTAACCTATGTAATTTGATGGTACCGTAGCGCGTAGGTCTAATTTGTAAAGAAACCTTTTTATTTAGTCTGCATATTGATTTTTTTATTATTATTATTATTATTTTTTATTTTTTATTTATTTATTTTGGGGGGGGGGGGTCTTCAAAAAAAATAAAATAATAATAGTTGGTATGGGTTTAAAACTTAAAGGTATGTTTTTATATGAATTTTAACTTTATTCATTATGAAGTTACATGCCAATTCACCGGTTCACGTTTGACGTAAATTGACTAAGTTAAAATGTCCCACCACCCTTCACAAAACCCTTAATCCGTTTCTGAATAGTTTCATAATCTGATTATTGTAACATTTCCGCAGTCAGACATGTAGGCCTAGGCCTTGGCCAAGTTTTAGGCAAGGCCCAACACCATTTCAGGGAGTGTGTGACGGGGAGGGATCAGGTCGAACCCCCCTGTTCAAACATTTTTTTTTCTTATTTTATTTAATGTATTTTCCAAGAAACATTCGTCGTCGAAACTGCAGTCGCCAATATCCCCCCCCCCCCCCCCCCCCCCCGCCTCATATAGTCCTGCCACGCGCCTAAGTTATGAAACAACTGTAGTCGTGATCTACCGGCGGACATCGGAATGGGATTCTGGCTGTATAGATTTGACAGACATGACGTCATCAGCATTGCCTTGAGCATGCGCACTGTTGAAAGTCGAATTATAAGCGATCTGTTGGGAGGAGGGCCGTATAACTACGTTCCGATACACACATATGTTGTGTTGGTGTATAAATTTGCTGTGATACTTTTAAAGAGGAAAACCTTTTTAGGTGTGTTAAAACTGGCAGGGTAAGTTAAAGTATATGTATAGTTTTCATTCAGTGTAAAGTGATCACTGAATCGGTGATGAAGTTTCGAGCAGACATAATATAACCTAGCGTAACATTTTATGCATGTACAGTGTCATGCCACACGATATTATTAGTCTGCCCAACCTTTTTTGTTGTTTATTATATTTAACAGGCGATAGTATGACAGAGTGTGAGAGTCATCATAGGCATCCTACTTTTACAGGTACAAATAAAACGGTTAGTTAATCCTAATATAGTTCCCAGCAGTGAACTGTGTTTTCTTACTGTGCCGGTTTATGATAAAATAAGGTCTCTGTTTAAAAACCACAATTAAAAATCTCAAGTTAAAACGCTGGAGTTCCAGCATTAAAAACCAGGAGTTCAGCATTAAAAACAGGTGAATAAAAACCGTTCAAGTGAAAATGTCAAGTTAAAAGACTAAAAAAATCACAGGATAAGCTGACTGGGGAAAGTAACAAAAGAAGAGTGACTTTAGTCAATGACTGCTTGGGTCATACTCATTAAGTCCATCAGGCCACATTGTGTTCAAGTGGTGCATCCAGAGTGATTCGGCAATGTTCAATTTAGTTTTATCAAGATTAACAATCTTTTGTAACACAGTGCAGTTATAATCATGTCCTGCTATATTGAAATGAGGGGCCACATGGGGTGCTTTAGATTGTTTATTATACAGAATGTTGTGCCTATGATTCTGAGTCGGGTATTGAATGGTTGGGTAGTTTGTCCTACATATTGCGTTTTGCAGTTAATACAAGTCAGACAGTAAATAACAAAAGTTGTACTACAGTCTACACTGTCTTTTATCTGGAACACTTTATTGTTTTTGCTGGCAATATTTTGGGTGGATGTAATTTTTTCACAAGTTTTACACCTAGGCCTGTGACACGGGCGACAACCCCTGGTAGTTTTATCTGATGTCAGGAGTTTAATTTGTTAGCCCTCAGAATGTTGCCAATGGTAGCATTTGGTTTTTCCGCAATTACCAGTTTGGGTCTCCTCTAGCACTTGACACATTTTGTTACTTGTGGTAAGGATGTTGGTGTCTTTAAAAAAAACCCAAATGATCTGGTTTGAACATTTATTTATTTATTTTTATTTGAAATAATTTAACACTGAACATTTTAGCCTTTTTCCTAAAGCTTTGATTGGATTATTCTGAAACTTAATACACATATTCTCTTGGTAGTCCCTATATACTTATGGAAAGAAATAAGGGAACACATCAAATTGCAGACCAAATTTAATTCACACCTAGCGTAGTAATGTTTATATTTCATACCAAGTTGTAATGTGGGATTGAATGTCTGTAGTGTTGAATGTGTTGCCTATATGTTCCCAGTCAACTTCTGACAATACGAATTGATTTTTGATGCAGTCATTATGTCTTGTTGCTATCTGTGTGATCCTTTCTTTCTTTCCATCAGTATATATTATATGTCTTAATTTTTCTCCACTAAAGTTGTGTTCAATGACAGTACTAAAAAGTTAAAGTTTGCTTTGTTGAATGACACCATTAGAACACATTGATTTATTGATGAATAACCAATTTAACAGAATTATAGTTAAAAGTTCTGCCTTAGTGCCCTTTGACAATGTACATGTATGAAAGTAGCCTTTGCGTCTTTTAGGTTAACCTTGGTGCCCCTTGACAATGTACATGTATGAAAGTAGCCTTTGTGTCTTTTAGGTTAGCCTTGGTGCCCCTTGACAATGTACATGTATGAAAGTAGCCTTTGTGTCTTTTAGGTTAGCCTTGGTGCCCCTTGACAATGTACATGTATGAAAGTAGCCTTTGTGTCTTTTAGGTTAGCCTTGGTGCCCTTTGACAATGTGCATGTATGAAAGTAGCCTTTGTGTCTTTTAGGTTAACCTTGGTGCCCTTTGACAATGTACATGTATGAATTTTAAAGTAGCCGTTGTGCCTTTTAGGTTAACCTTAGTGCCCTTTGACAATGTACATGTATGAATTTTAAAGTAGCCTTGTGTCTTTTAGGTTAACCGTAGTGTCCTTTGACAATGTACATGTATGAAAGTAGCCTTTGTGTCTTTTAGGTTAGCCTTGGGTGCCCTTCATTTCCAAGAGTTTTAAAGGCTATCATAGCCTTCCCTTCTAACACCAAATTTTGAGGCCTGCTAATGATGTCACACATACAATTTGTATGGCATTATCATGACATTACTGTTTCAAACTCTGTTAGTCTCGAATCTAGACTCTAAAAGTTTTATAAGCACCAGACCAGTTCACATTGTATGTGTTTTTTCAATAATTCCATTTGGATTGACATAAAAAAAGGAAAACTGTTGATCAGTTTTCGATCTGTTGCATTTTATTAATGACTCCCTCAAATACTGGCAATGTTTTATCCAGGATTTTAGTTGTACACGTAATTGGGAATTTTATTGGACAATAAATTTATACATATCTGTTATCTGTAGGGCAGGATTTAACTAGGTCATTCGAGTGCGCACTTGGCGTGCTTGTGTTGCAGGATTGAATCACCTTGGTTGATCCATTCAGCTGATTGGTTTTTTTTTTTCCACCCAAACAGTACATTTTCAGTGGCATTTGGTTAAACAAATTTAAAACAAATTAAAAAAAATTCCAGGAAACCGGTAGAAAAATATTTTGATACGGGCCGATACTTATTTTTTTATTTTTGTGTTTTGTTGATTTATTTTTATAATATATATTTTGAATCTGATTGCATTAAATTCATATAATCATAGATTATGCAGAGTTTCTGCCAGAGGGTAAAGGGAGTAAAATTACATACTCTAAAATTTGGGAAATTTTATTACTGGTATATATATTGTTATAATATTTAGATAGATGATACTTGATAGTATGAGAACTGCTGTTTAAAATTTGTCAAAGCACATAAAATACAGTGTCAAATTTTAAAGCATTTCAAACCCATAACCACCTACATGCATGTACAGTCCTTCCCAGCCAACATGAACATAGTGTTTTGTAAATAATTCAAGTTTGGTTTGCCTTATGAAGAATTTGAGTAAAATTGTTTTGGAAATAGCAAAAAAAGCACTATTTTTGTGTGCAATTTAAAATGCAATTGGTTCAGAAATAAATAAATAAAATTGTAGTACGTACATGTAGTAAGAAAATGACTTTCACTCCTGGGAAGGACTGTAGATGGGGCACTTATGATCTGTTTTGTTTTCATAATAATTACCCTCATATTATTTGCAGGCAAAAAGCCTGTTATGTTAAAAGTAATTATCCATGATCCCTAATATTTCATTTTAACTTATTTTCATGCTTCTATCCTATTAAGGTTCAAGCATGCTGTCCTGTGTACAGGACAGTGAGTTAGTGGTTAGTGAGGGAGAAGAAGGTGTTGTGTTCTTACATCTACCCACTGAGTCATTAAAACTCGCTCTGGGTGGGAGCCGGTACCAGGCTGAAAACCCTGTACCTACATGTACCTGCCTTATGTCCGATGGCTTAACCATGACACCGTGGCCAGTGATCTACAGTTCGATGCACTGTTTTCAATTTGTGTATCACAGTTTCTCCATCTGTTGACTGTCAGTCCCACATAGAGTTTTTCAGATGTTTTTTTACACAATGTCGAGATATTGAGCTGAAATTTTGTTTATAGCTTTATCATGTACTGTTAGTGTTACAGATCAAGTTTAATGTTCATGGCAATTTACCCATTTTTCACAGAGTTATGGCCCTTGAACTTAGGAGATATGGAAATTTGTTTTCTGGAATTTGTTTTGCAATGCCTGAAGATATCGAGATGACATTTTGTATATTACCGTATCATGTACTGTTACAGATCAAATTTAACTTTCATGGTGATTTACCCATTTTTCAGTTATGGCCTTTGAATTTAGAAGATCTATACTAAAATTTGTTGGGTCCTGTAGGAGGCATGTATTGTTTTAGCAGTTCTTTCAGAATGCTTGTTATTATTAGTTTAATTATATGGAATAATGCTACCTTAGTACCTATAGATTTCTTATTATTGTGTATGTATATATGCAAATTAATCATTAATACTGGGCTGTGCCAGTGACCAACTTGAAAACACCATTGTGTGGTCTGTGTGTGGTCTGTTCAAAGTTTTCAGTGTGGTTTATGTCTTCTCAGTCTGACCTTTCACATCTGTTGTGATAAGAATAATCACAATGGCAGAAGCACTTGCTGTGCTTCTGTAGTAGTACCCAATCTCTGGTAAAAAAAAAGACATTGGAAAAAATGGTACAGATGAAATATGCTCCAAGACATAGATGAAATTGACTCATGTAATTATACAAAATAAAAAAAAATGAAGAGAAAAAGGCACAAAAGAAAAACATTAATAATTTTTCTGTCAATTAAGTTAACAAATCACATGGATGTTTCCCCCGCAATAAATTGCTTAGGTTGAAGGCAGCCAACTAATTTATAAAAATAGTTTTTTTGTGGCTCTTTCCTATGACTTGTCTTGTTTAAAAGTATGAGATACTAATAATTATATAAAGAGACATCTTTGGTTTTATGGTTTTATTTATTAGATGTTTAAACTATTGATCTATAATTGAAATTATACCCCAGAAAAATATAGGTTTAAATGTACCCTTCTGGTTTTAAAGAAGGCACTTTGTCATGCTTCAGTGAAAAACTGTTTGCCTTGCCTTGTGGATGCATCACAATGTACTGATAATGTTAATTTATTTTACTCAGAATTATTTTGAATTTGACAATGACACTGAGACAGTGAGAGCAGTTGTTCTACATAATTTAACAAGAGCATTTTATTGCTCACCATTGATCTTCAAACCATAAATACTACTGAAGAAATTAGAATTGACCTGCGAGCATAATTAAAATAATATACTCTTCAAAAAAAGAAACGCAAAAGGGTACAAATGGGTTATAACTCCGATTTTATGTTTCCTACCGGTTCATGCTTTGTGAATATAAGGTCATTGCATGTCCCACACATTCCCACGGTTACATTCGATAAAACGCAGCTACTGTACAATAAAGTTCCAAAATGTGAATATTCGCAAAAACGCAGCCACGTGCAAACCATGTCACCACTGCACGTGCGTTGTCTGCATGTGCAACATGAACACCGACAGTATAAAAGTGCAGGGTGTTCGCTTGCCTGGCCTCTGTATCTGGCCGACAGTTGACAATCCAGGACATGCCACGTCTCAGTGAACCGCAGAGAAACAATGCCATCGGCCGACTAGACGCAGGCGAATCCAGAACGGCCGTTGCCAGGGCATTCCATGTGTCCCCAAGCACCATCTCCAGACTGTGGGACCGTTACCAGCAACATGGATCAACACGTGACCTCCCTAGATCCGGTCGACCACGGGTCACTACCCCCGGGCAGGACCGCTACATCCGGGTACGCCACCTTCGGGAACGATTGACTACTGCCACCTCCACAGCCGCAGCAATACCAGGTTTGCGCAGGATATCCGACCAGACCGTACGGAACCGCCTACGTGAGGTAGGAATTCGTGCCAGACGTCCAGTTCGAGGTGTCATCTTAACACCACAACACCGTCGACTCCGACTGCAGTGGTGCCAGATTCATCGACAATGGCCTCAACTGCGATGGAGACAGGTGTGGTTCAGTGACGAGTCCCGATTTCTGCTCCGACGTCATGATGGAAGATGTCGCGTGTATAGGCGTCGTGGTGAACGTTATGCGGCAAACTGCGTGCAGGAAGTGGACAGATTCGGCGGGGGTAGTGTCATGGTGTGGGCAGCCATCTCACACACTGGCAGAACTGACCTGGTCCACGTGCAGGGCAACCTGAATGCACAGGGCTACATTGACCAGATCCTCCGGCCACACATCGTTCCAGTTATGGCCAACGCCAACGCAGTGTTCCAACATGACAACGCCAGGCCTCACACAGCACGTCTCACAACGGCTTTCCTACAGAACAACAACATTAATGTCCTTCCTTGGCCATCGATATCACCGGATTTGAACCCAATTGAGCATCTATGGGACGAGTTGGACCGACGCCTCCGGCAGCGACAACCACAGCCCCAGACCCTGCCCGAGCTGGCAGCAGCCTTGCAGGCCGAGTGGGCCACCATCCCCCGGGACGTCATCCGTACTCTGGTTGCTTCAATGGGCTGGCGGTGCCAGGCAGTTGTCAACACACGCGGAGGCCACACCCGGTATTGACTCCAGATGACCTTGACCTTGGTGGTGTGTCCTATCACTTACTCACAATGGACTAGAGTGAATTGTGAACAATCCTGCAAAATTTGGTAATTATCGGACTCACCATTCAATAATTAAATCAATTCTCCAAATGTTACAACAATGTGGTTTTGCGTTTCTTCTTTTGAAGAGTATACATTTTGCTGGGTACAAATGGACTACTAAACTAACTAGAGACTTCTTCCCCATGTGTCTATAGATTTCCATATTAATATAGCCAATGGATTAGAGATTCATCGATGATAACCTAAATAACTTGACCATGTGCAATACTAGCATTCTTCCAAAGATAAGCAAATTTGCAGAGATGGCCGACTCTTAGCTTAAATGAGACAAGGAATTAAATGACTGTTGGGAAATTCTCTCACTTTTATTTCGAATGGAATTGTTATGTTTGTTTCATGGTAAGAGTTGTATTTGATCTCCATGCCTGTATGGCCATTTTGACTAAAGGCTAAAGGCTAAAAGGCTAAAAAGGACTTTATGTGCACATTCAGAGCAAGCTGTTGTAGCGCACACCTATACTGGGCACAGGGACCGGCCTTGGCCAGATCTCTCTGTCCAGGACAGGAAAAAGGTGGGGGGGGGGGGGGGGGTAAAGAAGGGACGCCTGCACTGGCAAGTGCAAGGGAGCACCAGCAGTCCAAGTAATGGTAGCAGGCAGAGAGAGGTTGGTGCTATGGAATTTTGAATGTCCCGTAGGATTAAGCCAAAGAGAAAGAGGTGCGCGTTTACATGAGGGAGATTTAGCGCAATTTTGATGGTCGTTCTAATTGGAAAGTGGGGAGAGCTAATAGGTTTCCCTTTTAGTAATCCGGGAGTAGCTCTTTATTATGACCAGGTTGGTGCTGAATATTGGTAAATATGGTCTAGGAAAAAGTCTTAAAGGAATACTTAAGCAAGGCTTTTGGACTGGTATGAATATTCAGTGATATGTAATGCACATTATTGCTTAATATCAACAAGTATAATCTTATATTTAATGAATAAAACTGTTAAATGTAATGGCTATTATATATAGTGGGTGTAGCCATTTTGTACCATCCCAGTGAATATGCTCTCTGGCCATTTGTTACTTAATACTTAACATGTCATGTCAGGAATTAGTCTTAGAACTGAAAAAACAAGTGTACCTGATTTTTGTGGATGCATCACAATGTTCTATAATAATATCCATCCCAGTAAGCCAGCAACAAATATATATTATTTTTCAATACAAAATAAACCACCATTGTCAAAGCTTTTACACAAGTCAAAATAATTGTACCATGTTTTATCCATGCATTAACATACGTACTGAAATGATACACAGATTGTTTTCTTAGTTAATTGGTCTATTCTGTTAGTTGCCTCTACCTGTGATTCCTGATTGGCAGGTGTATATTTGATAGGTTTCCAGTTGAGCAAATTAATTACCGCTGTCTAGATACAAAAATACATACAGGTGTTGTGTAATAACCTGTCACCCCTAAAATGGTTATGGACATGGTTTATTACTGTAAATAGTTCTGTAAAACTATTGATAAAGTAGACTTCCCCATCTAAAATCACAGAACTGACCAATTACGTAGTCCCAAAGAAAAAAACATTATTACTTGGGTATCGTGGGTTGTCGTTTTTGCTCCCAGCTTAGCGTACCAATAGGCATAATAGTGCACATTTTCACTTTGGATTATTTAACAGAGAAAAATACTATAACCCCATTTTGTTCCATTAATGCAACTTGAAATATATTTAGTTAAATAGTTTATTATATTATCACGTCATTTATGTTGTTTTACAAGTCATGTTTATCAAAGAGAAGTGCCTTGTCGTAAATTACTGCTTTTGTTTACACTGTGCATACAAGAGTTGGTCAGAGCTGACATCACTTCGCCCCAAGCTAGAATATGAAAACAAAAGAAAATGGCTGCCCCAAGTTAGCAAAATAATCATGTTTTTTATTAACACTAAAATTAAGCATTTTTCATTTGTTAAAGTGTCAGTATGTGTTGGTGGTCCAGATATGTATCTTTTCAACACATAAGTCTTATGTTTGAGTTTACTCTCCCTTTAAGTGGTTTGATTTTGACTGATGGTTTTCACAAGATTACAAATAAGGTCGTCTTGTAACATTTCCAGTTAATATACTGTGTAAAATGGATATTATTTACGGGAGTAAATATTGAAAATACAGCCATCTAGAAGCTTTTAATTTTTGTATTGGGCCAAAAAAAAGAAAAAGAAATACCGCATGTACACAACTACATTCTAGTACATACAGAGATAAAACTTAATAGTGTCCATTTCTGAACAACTGAGCTGATCAGTGCTGCTATCAAACATCTTTTATCCATGATGTATACAATTAATGAATGTAATTCTAGATCTGCATGAGTCAACTCTCCAGAAGTGTACAGGGCTTTAGATCTCACTAATTTGGGCACAGCAGGGACTTTTGTCTTTTGTGAGTGCAGGAAGGTCGTTTTAATTCAGTACTGTCATTAACAGCTGCTGTATAGTTGTCAGTATTAAGAAATGTATTTTAAGTTACTTTGATCTAATTAAATTTAACATTTCAGTGGTTTTGAGGTGAAATATTTTGAAGTCAGAATGTTTGTACTTAATTTGGGCATCATTAGTTTGGGCATAAGTATTTTGGTCACAATGTTAATTGCCTCGACTTTAATGCACAGAATAGAATAGATGTTTAACGACACCCCAGCACGACAACTTTGATACAGTGAGTGTGGAATAAAGACAAACATCTTGTTTTAATATTTAAACCCTTGTTAAAAAAAACAAATTCTATTTTGTTTCTGTACACTATAGTACCGAAATAGCTATTGACTTGTGGATGACGTTAAAGCTATAGTCCCACTGGGATCCCGGATAACCCTGGACCATAATCTGGGGTGGTCCAGGGCTTGAACTGTAGCGATGCCGGGGTGGTCTGGGATCATGCGGGATGGTCCTGGATAGTCCAGGACAGTTCGGGGGTCATAAAGGTCCTGGACGTTCGCCTCATCCTGGGTGATCCGTAGTGCCACCGTAGTGATACCGTATTGTCGCCGGGGCAGTCCGTGATGTCATCAGGAGCGTCCTGGCTGATCCTGGGTCGTCCGGGAGTAATTTATTGACCCCGGATAAACACGGTGACACTACGGTTCATCACGGTGCTACTACGGATTTAACACAGACCAACACGGAAGAGCACGGAGTATCACGGATCATCACGGTTCTAACACGGTGCCACTATGGTGGTCCACGGTTGTCCATGGAGGCTTCAAGGATGTAGACGGGTGACCACGGTTCGTCCTGGGCCAAGGAGAAAAAGCATATAAATAGGTAGAATTTTCGGCTCGGAATCACTTCTTTTCTTCTACATCGTATGAATCAACATGGCTGAACAGCTGACCCGACTGAACCAACTCCGACTGATGGCATTGCAACTGGAGTTGAACCAACAGCAGACGAGGAACATGATTCTGATTGCTAATGAGCTTCATCAAGAAAGAAGAAGTAAGAAACAGCGTGATGATGCTGAGAAATTATATGGAAAGAAAAGAAGAAAAATTTGGGTCCGAAAATGGTTACAAAGAAGACCGGAACTAGGGCAGTATGCCCGCCTGATGAAAGAACTTGAGAAAGAAGATGTCAAAGGCTTCCGTAACTTCCTTCGGATGGATTACGAGTTACACCAAGAAATTCTACAACGCATAGAGGGTCAAATCACCAAACAAGATACTTCATACAGAAAGTCTCTATCACCAGGCTTGAAGTTGGCAATTACGTTGCGTTACCTTTCTGCAGGCGACAGCTACCACTCCCTGATGTATGGTTTCCGGGTAGCGCACAACACCATTTCCAAGCTTATACGTGAAGTTTGTGAAGCCATTATTGCTGAATTTGCAGAGGAGCTTATCCCCTGTCCTACTTCCTACTACAACCGATGAATGGAAGGACATTGCCAAACATTTCTCTGACAAATGGCAATTTCACCATTGTCTTGGTGCCCTGGATGGCAAACATATCGCCATTAAATGCCCCAAGGGAGGAGGATCGTTGTACTATAACTACAAAGGGTTCCATTCCATCATATTAATGGCACTGGTGGATGGCGATTACAAGTTCACTTGGGTGGAAGTAGGAAGTCACGGATCTGTCGGTGATGCCCAAGTTTTCAACAACAGTGAACTGAAGGAAGCCATAGATAAGGGGGTCCTCCATTTTCCACCGTCTGATCCCCTTCCAGATGATGACACAGAAATACCGTATTTCATAGCTGCAGACGACGCTTTCGCCTTAAGGTCATGGCTGATGAAACCCTTCTCGCAGAGGCAGATGGATAACACCCAGAGAATATTCAACTACAGATTGTCGAGGGTTCGGCATATTAGTCCATCGTTTCCGTTGTTTATTGACAATGATGCAACAGGAATCGAATACTGTGGCGTCCATTGTCTTGACGTGCGTGTGTCTGCACAACCTCCTAAGAAAGAGATTGCCGAAGCAGCATCGTAGGGACGCAGATGAAGAGGACTCCAATCACAACGTCATCCCAGGAGCCTGGCGCAATGTCACCCCTCTCCTGGACGGTCAGTTGGACTTCGCTAACAACACAACAACAGCCGCGGCCAAAAAGCAAAGAGAGTATCTCTCGGCTTACTACAACTCCGAAGCAGGATCAGTACCGTGGCAGAATGACATGATTTAAAAGTGACTTGTAAACTGTGAACTTTATGAATGTGGAATAATCATCTTCGGTACAAGAACTGTTATATTTGCAACCACATATTTTTATTATCACATAATTATCAACGACATTCATTATTTATTGCAACAACGAAAACAAATATAAATCAAAGTAATAACCACATTTTTAAAGTTCAATATCACATGTCATAACAGTTCATTAAGCACAGTTCATACATGGTTATTAGATCCCCCACCATCTCCACCTTGGGAGGAACCAGCAGCAGCAGGCAAAATTGTTGTCATTTGTGGCGTCATCAGCAGCAAGCAGTCAGAAAGGTTCGGGAAAGAGCAACCCGATATGTTTGGTGTACTAGCTGGTCTTTGAGGTTGCGTGATCTGCTGGCCTTCAGTGGGAGCAATGGTATCCCATGTACCAGCCGATACCGTTATCGGAAACCACTGCTGCTGGGTTTGCGATCCCATTGGAGGAGGCAACATACTAGTGAAAGTATGTCCCTGTGGTTGTTGCTGTTGTTGTTGATCGTGTTTTGGAGGACCGTAAGTAGACGTCGCGAACAGCTGCTGTTGATAATGTGGTTGCTGATCGTGTTTTGGAGGACCGTAAGTAGATGTCGCGAACAGCTGCTGTTGATGATGTGGTTGCTGCTGGGGTTGCTGCTGATGTGGTTGCTGCTGAGGCTGCTGCTCCTGATGATGTTGCGGTGGAGGAAGTTGACTAGATTCATCTATGAGGCCCAGCACGAGATCAAACGTGGACTTGTAAAATTTGGGGAGCAGACGTGGGTCAATCTGCTTCCCCATAGCCCCCATAGTCCCCCAGGCAGCTGTAGCAGCTGACTACTCCTGTGACACCAGTTTGGTGATCTGCCCGTGTATTTCTGCAGACTGCTTCTGCTGCGTCTCGAGAGTGGCGATGATATCCCTGGCGTCATTTTAGTCGTCGCTCCTGGAGACTTCCTTTCGGAACGTCCTCTGGCGACCCCCGATGTAAGTAGATTTGCCCTTCATGCCTCCCTTCTTCGAGGACTGACAGGGTTGATCAATGGTTTGGCTTGGGGGCTGACTGGAAGTCTCTTCCTCCAGTTCCGATCCTGACGTACTACTACTTCTGGCCGGGATGGTGGTGGCAAGCTGGGACTTCAACTGCAAGTACATAAGAGAAGAAAAGACATTAAAGTAATCATAACTAAATATAAATGTACATATCAGTCATTACAACATATCTTAACCTTTAGACTACTGGATTAATTTTTAACAAAAACCACGTTGAGTGGGTACAAGTTTATAATTTTTACTCACATATATTCACTTAAATGTTTCATAAATACATGAAATAAAGTTCATATATGAATCGGTAAGTATTATTTTCGTATCTTTTTTTGTAATTTTTATTATTTTAGATCGGCTAATGGTGATTAAAATTAGGCAAAAAATTGAAAAAGTTGCGTTTACTTACGGGCGTTTGTGGCCAGCTGTCCAGTATTTATGTCCATTATTCCTGATAACTGTGGTTTTCTGACCAGAATTTTTTTTTAAACCCGAACTACGATTCATATTGCAATATTTGGTAATTTTCGTTGTTGGTAAAACGATCAAATTTATTATCAAATTAGCTGTTACAATCAGCTATCGATCCCTGAATATTACCGCGACGTGCCGCCATTGTTGTCAAGCGAAAATACTTGCCGAAAACCACTTTTTGAACTCAAAATTTCAAGGTATTTTCAATTGAAAAAATCAAAACAAAAACCACCATTTTGAAAAAAAATCTTTTTTCTTTAATTATATTTCCGTTTCCGGTGAGTGTCGTGTGCAAAACGGCGGGAAATATGAATTGGGGAATGCACTGTATACAGGGTACAGTATATCGACTGACGTGACGTCCGGCGAGATATCTCGCCTGCAGTAGTCAGAAGGTTAAATAACAAATGAATCGTCTACATTAAAACTAATATATATTAATACTTAAACTAATGGCTGTACAGCTTCGCATCCTGGAGATGTGCGTCTGAAGGAAGCCGAAGTTGGTCATTATGAAGTTGTCCCGCTCCGTCAGATCTTTGGTGGATGACCCGGATTTAGTGTCAGTTATTTTCCCAACCTTTGTGCGGACACTTTCGTAGTATGTCCTCAGCAGAGTACCTGATTCCAGCCCCAGTTCAGCTGCCTTCTCGGCCCACACTCGGGTCTTCCTTTGAGTATTTTTATATTCTTTAAGTTGCTTCGTGTAAAGGAAGGGATTGGACCGTAGCCATTCCCCAAATTCGACCTCCTGATCGTCTGTGAGGATGACAGCGGCCTTCTTCTTCTTCTTTTCCGGGGCACTCATGGTAGGGACATCAGCATCATCTGGTTGGGCATCTGTCAGAGGTGACGGCGACTGGGGAGAGCCAGCCAGCTCCTCAACGTCGGACAGCACTTCTTCTACCTCTATTGAACGTCTTTCTTCTCTGGAATCTACAGGACAAATGGATTCAGACTAAAAATGCACGTATTTATAGCAAACATCAGCTGGTCCGGGGTGATCCAGGCCCATCCGTAGTGGCACCATAGTGCTGTCGGGGTGATCCGTAGTGGCACCGTAGTGCTGCCGGGGTGATCCGTAGTGGCACCGTAGTGCTGCCGGGGTGATCCGTAGTGGCACCGGGGTTATCCGGGATGGTCCGGGGTGATACGTAGTGACACCGTAATGACACCGGGGTGGCTGCCAGGATGATCTGGGATGGTCCGGGGTGATCCGTAGTGACACCGTAATGACACCGGGGTTGTCCAGGGGACACCATGGTGCTATAGGAGTGACGGTCCTCGGTCGCAATTTTTTGCCAAAAATCCCCAGGATCATCAAGGACCGTGATCCGGGATGATCCTGGATGGTCCGTACTTAGTGGGACTGGTGCCTTATTGGAAGGTACAATGTACCATGTTACCTTTATTTTCTTTGTTTACTTTCTTCTGTTTTTCGTAATGGATTTTGCATGTAATTATTTGCCTAAGTGTTAAATAAAAAATACTTTAAAATTACACACATATCAGCAATACCCATTTTAAAGTTGTTTTTCAAAATGGCTCTAACTCAACATACATAACAATTAATCTGACACTTTAGGACATTATTTTCTTTTTAAATACAATAATAAAAAATAAAATAGATATAATAATTTAAAAAAAATAGTTTTGATTACAGCAGATCTATGTGTTTTTGTTTAAGATGGTGTAGTTTTTTGTTTTTGTTTTTTGTTCCCAGCTGTGTCTAACTTTTTAAAGAGAAATAATATCTACATGTAAATGTTTATCTATATAAATGTAGTTCTTTGGCAATTGTTTTTTTTATCGGTGTTGTCAACAGGTTCTTTCATATATTGACTATTATTTGAAGTTTATTTTCAAAATGAGTAAATTTTACAGTATTAATTGTCCATCCTTGTCATGAATTCGTGCAACAGGGGACTCAGACTGTATGATGGATGAAATGCCCTACTTGGAGCAATATTTAGTCAACTTAAAGAAACATTTTAATTATTATTTTGTTTTTTCTACTCATAGTTAAGTCCATCATTGAATTTGAAGATTTTTTTTGGATTGTATTAATATGGATGAAAATGTATGTTTGTACTCTACATATATAATGACAAAATATGGCTTATAGAAAGCGCCCCCTCCCCCCAACCCCCATCACTAGAGGCTGCATATGACCTACTCATTAGAAATTGTTCCCACCCACTTCAGGGCCCATGCTTATAAACCTTAGTCTAGACTTTAATAAAGTCCAGACTTTAACGTCATGGCAACACCATTCAAATAGCATTACGTTAAAGTCTAGTCTATAAGCACGGGCCCAGGTATTGTTTTATGGGCATACTGCAAGTACATGTAAGGCCTGGGAATTCATAATCATAAAGTAGGCAAATGGGTTCCCAACCAGATACATGTATTCTAGGAGGGTTTGACGATGAACTAATTTTAATATTTTTCCCCCCTTTTTTTTCCCATATACATTTGAGTATTAAAAATATCACAATGAACAAATATTTTACTTGTAGGTACATGTGTTAATAAAAATGTTACAGGAATTGCCAAGGTCCATACACATTGGATCTTTTCATGAAAATATGACATATCCAAGTTACGTGTATTTGCATATACATGTATACAGTGTAATTTCTGCCTATTAACGAATCATTCACATTTTAGCTTTTCCTCTTAAAACAATGTTAGGTTTTTTTTTGTATATATATGCTTGGCACATACCTACCAAACACTGATGCAACTGTTGAGTCGGGCATTAATCAGTAGGTGTGTGCCAAGCATAACATCCTGTTTCAGTTGTTTTGAATTTTGGATCATGTTATGAAGTTAAACATTTGCTATATTATTTATAAGTAAACATAATACAAATGTAGATATTTTGCATCTGGTTTATAAACAATGAGTTTTATAATTCAATTGACATTGGATGAACAATGTGAGAGATGTCATAATACATGAAAGGATTGCTGCATGTGTCAAGAAGATGAGTGATAAAAGACCTGTTGTTGGGCTTCCTGTTAATATTCCCCACTGTACAAAGCCGAATTCCACCGACCTCATGAGATCAATATATGTGGTAGTGATAAACTGCATTGATTAACCCAGTTCTGATTTTGTTAACAACAACACTTTGCAGACCAGTCATTTGCAGGGCATCTGAAAAAAACATCATAAAGCATTAAGTTTGTCCATCTGGTGTCTGCATGTGTGTGTGTGGAGGGGGGAGGGGGGCAGGGGCACTGTTCAGATAGGGATGGCAGTGTTCTGTTACCTGTAATTTAGTCTAGTTATTAAGCCAGACATATTTTTTTTTAATGTAGTGTAATAGAAATTTTAGTTTCATGTGGTATGTATGGATGTGCATGTGTACATTTTATACAGAAGTTATTTTTTTTAGTGAACTGAAATGATTTCTTGTGTTTTTGATTAAAATTGAAAACGGGAGATTGTTCTGACATTTCAGTATTCAACAGCAAACAGTAGTACATATAAAACATTTTAAAAAATTTAATTAATGAGTACATTTCATTGGTTGTTTTGTGGGTTTTTTTGCAAAACTTTAATAATGTATTCTGTTTACTTGAATGTTCCAAGAGGTTGTCATTAAAAGATGAATGGTACTTTATGGTGTTCAGCCATTGATTGCTTTTCAACCAATATCAATATTCTGGCCGTGTGTCTCTTACCGATTATGTGCTGCCGCAGACACCGATCCGCTCAACATTGAAGCTAATATTCTCAAGGAGTTTCATGAATTCACATCGCGGTGTAAAACATTGCCAGTGTAGTTCATTATACAAAAATGATATTAATTCTTAACCCGAGTTGTCATGTAGGATTTGAGAAATGGTTGGATTTTTTTTTTAATTTTTTTTTTTGGGTGGGGGGGGGGGTGATTCAGTGCTTGAGCTGCATGTAAATATATATTTTTTTAAATCCAACATATTGGCTGCAGTTTGGTGAATTTGTTTAACATCGTCTTTGTTAGCCAAACAGAATGTTATAAATATGGGCACATTTATTATTGATTAACATTTTGGCAAATTTACGATAAAATAAATGTTTAAAATGTGACTTCAAAACAAACAGAACTTAAATGCTTGTTGATTTGATAAAGGGAGCTTTCTAACCTTAGGGGTCGAATTTCAATTTTTGGGGTGCACGGCAAGTGTTGCCTTTGGTTTAATAACAAAAATTAGAAATCGGAGGGGAACCAAGGCAAACTTCTTTTAATAGAGGGGCACCAAGGCAACTTATTTTCTATCAATTTTTTCAGACAAAAAATATTTCACCTTATGTCCTTGGACTCTAGCCTATACAATTTGTTTGTAATATATGTAATGTCATATATGTAACATATCTAATAGACAGTTAACCCAAGAGTACATTATTCTCAGATTGTTAGTACTTCCATGTACAGTTAAACGGAATTTTAAAATATTCTAGATATTATTAATAATCATGTTATGCACTTCATCATTTCTTCTAAACATACATATAGGTGGGATTTTTTTTCTAAGCAGATTTTTTATTTTAAAAACTAGACTGAAATGTACATAGTGATATATAGTTACAATATCAGGGTTTTTGCCAGAGGGTGCGAAGGGTAAAAATTGCGTACTGTAAAATCTTGGATATTAATAGATTGATTTTTAGAAAGATTATAGTAAGAGAACTGCTTTTTAAAATTTGTCAAAGAAATGCAGTCCAATTTCCAAAGATTTCAGACCCATAACCACCTTAATGTAGTAACCTTGGCACTTAAGATCAACTTTGTTTTTAGTACGTACCTTAAAATTATTTCTTTGGCAAAAAGTCTGAATATATATAGTTACAAAGTATATTATTTTCTAGAAATCAGTTTGGTTATGTTTCAGTTTGTAGCCTGAGATGATGTTCTCAGACTGATGCTATACTAATCGCAGTATCAATCTTTTATGAATCATTTGTGATGAATGTGTCGTCTCACATACTAAGATAGACATTCGGTGAGATAATTAGTCGTTTGACTCCACTCATACGGGATTCACATTGAGAGGAACTGCAGCAAAGCACATGGTTGGAAAGAATCCTGACCATTTTGTCGAGGTTTAGGAAAATATTGATCAAGTTTGTATGACTCACTGGTGTCTCATGCATTAACAGTTGTTTGTGAAGTCAGTGAAGGCATGGCACGTTTTTCACAGTGAAAGGCATTGTTACATGTGTTAGTCGTTATGTAGGAAGTGAGCTATCCGTGAACAAGGTTTTACCTGTAATGCTGGCATCTATATTTGGAAGAGTCGGGTTATTTTTGGTAAGTACATGTATATGTTAATATGTACAGGTACATGTGCATGTAGGAAGTGAGCTATCCGTGAACAAGGTTTTACCTGTAATGCTGGCATCTATATTTGGAAGAGTCGGGTTATTTTTGTAAGTACATGTATATGTTAATATGTACAGGTACATGTGCATGTAGAAGAAAACATACTAGGATGTTTTTGTTTTAATTTCCATACAACTTTCTTAAAAAAAGAAAAAAGTGGTGTTAATCTTGGATCACTATTAATGCTGCTTTTTGGTTTTTATGAAGTAAACAACCTATCTGGATGTATGCAAGATTTTAGGGGTGGGAGTACCCAGTAGCAATAACTGAAAAGGAGCATGTGTTTTCTTTTATGCAGTGCAACATTTTGATGATAGTTTAATTTCTTGTGTATGCTGTACATGTCTGAAATTTGAATGATTCCCAGGATTAGTGGTACGTTTACAAACTAGGATTTCCTTTGTTACATCAAACACTGGTATGTACTGTACTGTCTAGTGAAGTGTATATAACAGATCCATGTGATGTGCACAAGACTGATCACCCATATACGTTTTCTCCCGTCTCAACCACTGCCCAACAACTGTTACATCGAACACTGTGGTATGTACTGTACTGTCTGGTGACATGTATACATTGTATAAAAGATCCCTGTGATATGTACTGGGCTGATCACCTTTAATGGGTTTTCTCCCATCCAACCACTGCCCCATGGCTTGTATCAAACACTGTAGTATGTACTGTACTGTCTGGTGAAGTGTATATAAAAGATCCCTGTGATATGCACAGGACTGGTCACCTTTAATAGGTTTCTCTCATCTCAACCACTGCCCCATGACTGATACATCAAACACTGGGATAAGTATTGTACTGTCTGGTGAAGTGTAAATGAAAGATTGCTGTGATTTGCACAAGACTCGTCATTTCTAATGAGTTTTCTCCCATCTCAACCACTGCCCCATGACTTATATCAAACACTGTGGTATGTACTGTCTGTTATATCAAACACAGTGATTGTAGGAAAGTGCATATAAAAGATCCCTGTGAAGTGCACAGGACTAATCACCTTTAATAGGGTTCTCCCATCTCAACCACTTCCCCATGAGGGATACATCAAATACAGGGGTATGTACTGTCCTGTGAGGAAGTAGATATAAAAGATCACTTGTTACTTTTCCAGTAGGAGCCGCCAATATCACAGCATCGGGTTTCTTCTCTCTCTACTAAGTCTATAAATAACCATGTGGTAGACACCAAATTTTATAAACATTGTTTTTAAAAAAGAAGTTTGTTTTGTTTAACGACATCACTAGAACACATTGATTTATTAATCATTGGCCATTGGATGTCAAATATATCGTCATTTTGACACAGTCATATAGAGAAAACACCTTAATTTTTCCATTAGTAGCAAGTGATCTATTATATGCATTATCCCACAGACAGAATAGCACATACCACAGCCTTTGATATACTAGTTATGATGCACTAGCTGAACATTGTTTAAAATGTGCTCAGTTATCAAAATTCATTTCTCAAACTAATTTTAGAAATTCCATACAGCACACATGGTCATATAAATATTAATAATGTCTGTTTCCTTGAAAATGAGCGTTTATTGTTTAATGGGGGAGGAGGGGCAGCAGAAAACTAAAAAAAAATTGCAAAATTTGTTTACCAATAAAGACATAGAGTAGAGTACGTTCTGGTTAATTACTCTTTACTTGCTTCATTTGTATTAAAGATAATCAATGTCAGATTGTTTACCTGCACACAGTAGATTTCTTTATAAGACAATCGTGTTATTTTCTCTTGCTGCCCTGGCCCAAAGTTCATCTGTATAAATAATCAATTATAATTAATTAGCTGACGAACAAGATTATTTCAGCTGTAAATTATAACCTTCAGATTTATATGTAGGTTTAATTAATGAATAGAGCAGGCTCATCTGTGGGTTTGAGAAAAGTCACATTGTGTGTTATATAAAGGAAATAAAGCTCAAGTTACATGTAATAACATACATGAATGGCTGCAACAGTTGGCTTTTAAATTGCAAGTGTTAATTCAAGATCACAACTGACTGACAATTAAGTAATTGATTATAATCAATGGTTATGGTACAATATGGTACACTTTTAGTTTGTAAAAAACATTTGTTATATTATCTTATAACATTAATATGTGTGCAAACTGTATTTAATTTTTTTTTATTAACATGTTTTTTATTTGAGCAATGAGATTTGTAAACACAAATTACAAATTGGTGTAGAGCAAAGTTCTTTAAAAATGTATGTTTCTGTGTCTTTGGTTGGCAGTCCTCTGAGAATTGAACATAAAGTTTGCATAACCCATTTATGGGTTAATACACAAAATTAATTTCTGCGTAACCAACCATTATGTCCATGTAAGTAATGTCCTACATTTAATATGAAAATGAAAGATACATGTAGGTCATGCAGATTTGTGTGACCAAAACTGTCCTGAATTCTCTGTTTTTAGAGGCCTGTGGTTTACCAGCTTTGTCTCGCCCATTCGAAGTAAAAATGAGAGATATATGGGTGTTACTTTTCCAGCGGCAGTGGCATCAAAGTTTACATTAAAGTTTAATTTTAAAATTTCGCGTTTAGATATGTTTTTCACAAACCGTCGTTCCTACTTCAATAAAACTTATGTTTTTAGCTGCACGTATGGATGTTCATCACAGTGCATGTGAAAAGAATATTTTTAAATTTTAATTTTTAAATTTTTATTAAAATACTTGTGTATTTAGCTTAATGTTGAAGTTTTGCATTTAGTTCCATTTCGGGGGCGGGGTGTGGCCCAGTGGTAAAGTGCTCGGCTGACGTGCAGTTAATCTAGAATACGACTGGCTGAACCTGGGTGATGACCAGTCACTGTAGAGATATCATCCAGTCAAATAGGTGTGATTGAAATTGATAGCTTTTTGATATATATAAGTTAACCTGGAAATTATTACTTTGTGACGCATAAGCGTAAATGCCGTAAATAAGTTTTGAACCTGGTTATTTTTAGGATATGTGAGAAATAGAATACTCTGTTCGTATTACTATTAGATGCCATTTATTTGACAACTTGCTTAAAAACATATCCTACTAGCTTTCGCTTGTTAGATACACTTTAAAACCAATTGTAAGATAAATGCTATTTTAAATGCCACTCATGTTCATTACAGTATACGTGATAAAAATAAAAAATAAAATTAAAATTAAAATTAAATGTTTTGTTTGTTTGTGGGGTTTTTTGGGGGGAGGGGTTTGGGGTTGGGTTGGGGTTTTTTTTAATTGCATTGAGATGAACACCTTATAGATGCAACTATCAGCGACACAGAATACATTTATGATAGGTAATACATTTAATTCTAGTCTCTTTTTTTTAGGTTTTACTGTAATCTAATACTAGCAATAGTTGCAATTAATTACCCAGTATATACATGTATGTGGCTGTTCTCCAAATTTAATTACATTGTAAATTGTCTATCACACTGTCATAGCCTAGATTGTGTTAATTTTTACTATAATTAACATGTGATGAATGCTGAAAATAGAGGAATAATGGATGCGTGTGTTACATCTAGGCTGTGTATGCAGCTGCTGTAACGAGATCTGCAGCTTGCTACAGGTAATCGCGACTACCTTGGGGCCACTTTAACATTTGCTGTAAGTGTCTGGAGAACGATACTAGTAGTTCCTGTTCATAACTGGATGAAAATAGCATATCATTTGGTTGATTTAGACTAGCTACATGTGTATGCTAGTATATAGAATTTGGGAATATACATAGAACTGTTCTTTGTTGTATTTGGAAGAAAAGTACATAAATGTATGTTGTGTAAATTACTGTTTTGTGTGAAGAAACTGAATTCTCAAGTTGTAAGTATTTTGTAAATTGTGAATAAACAGTATGCATTTATGTTATGTACATTTTCATATGGGGAAAAAGGCATAATGATGCCAATACGGTTGTTAGACTTGGGCTTTTATGTTTCATTTTTATTCATGGATGTTCTTTTAGGAACAAGAATAGGGGGGAACAATGTCCTGAAAAAAAAAAAAACCTTTTTTTTTCATGTGTTAATGTGTAATAATTAGACTTCTCATAGATTAAAATTAGAAGAAGAAAAAAGAAGCCTATTGAAAACAATAAAAGTACTCGACTTCAAAATGAGCAATGAATTAACTAACCAGACAGTACCAGTCTTCAATTTTTATATGCTGTAAAATTAATAAATTTTGTTATATATGCGGCATCAGCCAAATTAAGCAGATATTGTTGCCAGCTCCATTACAAATATGACCAGGTCTATCAGACTTAGTGTTGTGTAAAATTAGTTGTCGCTAATTCTCTCTTTATTGATTAATTCATCGGGTATTTTGTCCTGACCTCAGCTGACCGGCTAGTAATGAGGTTATATCAGCCCGTCAGTATCAAGAGATGGGGCTTGCTGCTTTGCCAGGGAAATTAATGAAGTGGATTTTTTGTGGTATCAGTATGTCTGGTATTATGCGTAGTGGTATATTATTATTATTAGTCATATTTCACATCATAGTGGTATATTATTATTATTAGTCATATTTCACATCATAGTGGTCATATTTCACATCATAGTGGTATATTATTATTATTAGTCATATTTTATATCATAGTGGTATATTATTATTATTAGTCATATTTCACATCATAGTGGTATATTATTATTATTAGTCATATTTCACATCATAGTGGTATATTATTATTATTATTAGTCATATTTTACATCATAGTGGTATATTATTATTAGTCATATTTCACATCATAGTGGTATATTATTATTATTAGTAGTCATATTTCACATTGTGTTTGGTGAAGTTCAGGCAGAACCAGTGTGGTTCATAGTAATCAAATTAGTTTAATACCTGTTATGTGAATATTAACATGAGTTGAGGAAAATACTTCTTTTTTCTTTTTTCTTTTTTAAATTTCCTGTTCTATTCCACACTCTTGTGCTACATGTAGGTAATTCAGAAACATGTTCTCTCTGCTGTTTATGAGACTTAAAGCCGCACACCCTAGTTCCATCCAGCGAAAATAAATTATAATTTGGTTAATCTACAAACCTGTAACACACTTAGATCACGTTTTTATCAAATGGAGTGGAAAAGCAACTTTATATCGATAAATACCATGGGAATCCCCATGTCCCAATTGCTTGAAATAATTTTGAAAGTTAGTATTCTGATGTCACCGGTAGATGTCGCTCGAAGCACAACAATGCCTACGTCACGACAAATTTCACAGACTTGGGGTGCGTTCGTTTCACCTCTCCTGGACATGTTCCAACTGTTCTGTCCTGGTTGTATCCCCTCTCCAGATATCGTAAGACTTAGCAAAATTATTGGTTTTAAGGGTTTGTAACGTTTTGTATTGAGACACTTACTTGTCTGAACTTTATTGTTACTGAAAATGTTCACGAACTGTGAACAAAAATCTCACAAATGAACAATAACAAATCGGATGTTGATTGCGCGAACCGTGCACGAGAAAACAAACCGAACCAAAATGATAACGGTCACGTGATATACCAACATCTGTGACATTGAAATGGAAATATCCCCTCTAAAAATAGATTGGACCTCGCTTGCTTAACGGTTTTTTCTCGACAACACGTTTTGTGAAAAAAAGCAAAAAATGCATTTCGTGGTTTTACAAACATCAGGATTACCAAAAAGCACTTCAGGTGAATGGAAATGTGTTTTTTAAATAATAAAATATAAGTAAAGTGCAATTTTATTTGTGAAAAATGGGGTTTAATAGCAAAAAACAACGCCGTAATGGTTAACAAATAAACGTAACCAGGGTGTGTCCCTTTAAAGATTATACAGCAAAAATTTCTAAACTGAATTGGAACCACACAAAGAATTTAGTTTAAAGAGATGTTCATTTTATCAAGGTTTGGGTTGGGAGGGGTGAGGAATTAGTTATAATATAAAATAAATAAATAAATAAATAACTATATTTCTTTGTCTTCTCCAAAAATACTTGACCAGTTCCAATTAAATATTGTGAAAATTTTCCTTGACACATGTAGAAATAAATTTAAACATTTTGTTATTTTTTCCCCCAGGGGCCTCAGAGGTTGGGGTTCAAATTTCTTTAGATACAAATATGTACTAGACCATTTACAAGTAAATTTGGTGGGAAACTTACTTGACCCATGGAGAAACTATATTGTGAATTTTGTCATTGTGGATTTGGTCATTCTGAAACACCTGCCATATGGAGGAAGAAATTAAGCCAATTAAAAAAAAATGCTACAACTAAATAGTTTTCATTGACCAATGTGAAACAAAATCATGATTTTGGTCATTAAAACCCCTCAGGAAAATATTATAGGTGTTGTACACTCCATGAGTATGGTATATGGTGACCATTTATGTCCATGAGCCTCTTTGTTTTTTTTTTGGTTGTGGTGTGTGTGTGTGTGTGTGTGTGTGTGTGTGTGTGTGTGTGTGTGTGTGTGTGTGTGTGTGTTAATGTTATGTTTAAAAAAAAAAAATTAATCAGAAATCATGGCTGATTGAGCAGAAAAACAATTATAACAGCATAATTGGCTTTCTGTGTGAGAGAGCTCTTGATCAATAGGTCGGTGTAAGTGCTTTGTCTTGGATTCACATGTTTTTGAAAATATTTGGGTTAAACAGTGTATTTGGAAAACAAAATCCCACAGACAGTTATAAATGTCCTTTATTTGGCTGATGGAGAATTCTAGATTGAGTAATCAAATATATATGTGATAAATACATTTATACATGTGTCTATTATACAGGGCAGGATTTTCTAATTGCAACGAAGTAAAAAAAGTGAAATATATGTATTACTTTGGTGGTGGCATCAACTTTTGCATTTAATTTTAATGTTTACCTGTAGATCAATTTCACACAAACTATGAGTATAAGTCCTAGTTGATGAAACTTGGTTTATAGTTGCACAGTTGCACCTATGGATGTTCATCTCAGTACAATACACAAAACATTTTGTACGGTAGGCGAGACATTTAAATCGGCAGAATTCTTATCATTTTTTTAAAATTATTTTTGTATTATTATTGGGGGATGGGGGAGAGATGTAGTGATGGTAGGTGTGACTTGCCTCTCCTGATAGACATCACCCTGCTGCGCATCTGTGCTACAGATAGAATTAGGTTAAATTTTATATGGATAAAATATTTATTGTAGGATTTGGAGATTATTTGAAGAAATGTCTGTTGACTCATTGACATCAATGTTTGTCACATTGATTCATTGATTTATTTACCTGTATAAGCCATTATTGTTGTTATTGTTAAAAGAACACACCTGAAAACACACCCTGCAGACAGCATTGGTCAACTAGGTTGGTGTTTATTGGTTTGTGTCTGCTGACTGGGGATGCTGGTAAGCTGCAGCTGAGGGCTGGTTATCATTGTTTGTATCACACATCAAAGTGAACACCTTTCGTAGTGATAGATCTACTTAAGATACCTTGCCCAGCCACAAGTACAGCTACTTATCTGATTTTGCCAATTTTTATCTCTTGCAGACTTTTAGCATAGTGTGTGTGTCTTTTATCTTCATGTACCTGGCTTCTATCAGCTCGGAATAGCTGGTCAAAGATCTTGATCACTTGCCAATTTTTTTTTAATTTTTTTTTTTTTTTTTTTTAATTCTTAGTTTTTTAACAGTATGTCTGTTAAAAATATATACATCTACATGTATATAACAATGGTTTTTCAGTTGATAACGTTTTTAATAAATATACTGGTTTTTACCAATATTTTATCATTGCTAACTTACAATGTATGTAGGGTTAAGTATTACTACAAACAGGTGGGTGTGGTGTATGTGTGTATAAATTTTGAATTGTTTGCACTGATTCTTAAGTCAAGAAATTTATGTGCACACCTTATTTTCCAGGTTCGTTACATAAATGAAAATAATTCAAAGATACTATTGTCATTGGACATTGTAACAATATTAAACATACATATATACATGTAAATTGTGTTTTGTCTACTTTGTATTATAAGGTGCACAACTTCAGTCACTGATGACTGATATGTACCGTACTATACTGTCTGGGATGCTGCTTATAAAAGATCCTATGCTGCTAATTGGAAAGAGTGTGTGTCTCCAAATATAAATGGTCATTCTAAAAGAAAACTTACTGCAATAATTTAATCTGGTTTACAGTACAGTACTTACACAAACGCTTCTCACTGACCTTTATTGTGGTAATATAATTTAATTTTGCATTTTCTGTTTCATTGGTTCATTAAGAATGGGACTGGGTAGGGAATAAAAGAAACGGAAAGATGTCTTTACTTCAAAGAATAATTGATTTCATTATCTCCCCCATCCATAGTGGGGGATATTTAAACAAGAAAGAAAAAGGTGTCTGTAACATTACAGAATAATCAAGATAGTGCATCAGCTAGGAGATATCGGTGATTGGTTTGTTGGACTCTTGAGCTGGGTTTTCTTCATCGCTTTCTCTCTCTCTTGTGTAACAAGGCTAGGGAATCATTGGTTAAAAAAAAAAAAAAAAGTATTTTCCCGGTGGGAGCTTCTTTCTGAAAAATTGGAAATACTATTAACTTTGACTTTATTGTCCTTTCACAAGTTCAGATGTTCATAATCTATTAGATGTGTATAAAAACAGAATTGTGTTTTTGTTTTTGAAGAAACATTTGAGTACCGTATGTATCTTTTTAAAGCTGATAATGCAACATTAATTTGCAAAAGTGTTGCTGCCTGGTTTATGGTGATGATTTAAAAGCTAATAAGTGTTTTATCACATGCCAACCGCTTATTAATGGTGGACAACAATGACATGTATTCCTGCACTAACCACCGGCCTCGGTGGCGTCGTGGCAGGCCATCGGTCTACAGGCTGGTAGGTACTGTGTTCGGATCCCAGTCGAGGCATGGGATTTTGAATCCAGATATAGACTCCAAACCCTGAGTGAGTGCGCCGCAAGGCTCAATGGGTAGGTGTAAACCACTTGCACCGACCAGTGATCCATAACTGGTTCAACAAAGCCATGGTTTGTGCTATCCTGCCTGTGGGAAGCGCAAATAAAAGATCCCTTGCTGCTAATCGGAAGAGTAGCCCATGTAGTGGCGACAGCGGGTTTCCTCTCAAAATCTGTGTGGTCCTTAACCATATGTCTGACACCATATAACCGTAAATAAAATGTGTTGAGTGCATCGTTAAATAAAACTTTTTTCTTTTTTTTTCCCTGCACTAGCCAGTAGTCGGGTAAATGTTTGCAACATGATCTGGAAAACGCATTACTTGATTTCAGTACAAGTAATCATGTATATTATGGGTTTGTAGCAATATGTCTTGTTTATTGTTCCTTCCAGGATTTAAGATTATGGAGATGATAGTGACTGCAAATTTGTAAAATTGAATAATAGAAAGGTGCAAGAATGATTGACAAGGGCTAGGTTCTTGATCACCTATTACTGCATGGTTTGAAAATTGTTCACAGTTAAGATCCTGTAGGAAATCTTGATGGAAATGCTGCTTGTTACTAATTTTAGTAGAAATTTGATGATCGTTCCACAGATACAAAATGTGACCTGGAAGTTATACAAATGTATGCCAACTCTTAGAAGATTTTTTTTTTTCATGCATTAAAGTTGGGATATGATTTTTATCACGCATGGTTATTTAAAATGTTGTTCAGACTTTACAAATGTATATTCAACAATTCATTTCTAAACTATTGCTTTATGTAATTGGGGGTTAAAGGTCTGGAGACCTTTTTCTACATAATTGTACTTACATGTAACATATTATACATTTGTAAAGTTTACAAAGCATTTTTAGTTCTCAAATCACTGCAGGGCTCCAAATAGCGGCCTGTGAAAAGCAGTCATTTTTTAGAGCTAGCAGGTGAAATAAAAATTCACCTGCTAAAATTATTTTTAAAAATCACAGGTAATTTTTCAGGAGATTGATGTATGTACGATCATCTAATCTTCTATTTAGCTGAGACTGAGCTAGTGATTCTGTTATGTTTTAAGTTTATAATGTCCTAAAATACATCTCAGAAGGCCTAATTTTCCACACACTGTTTCTAACCCTCCACTCAACCCATGCTGTCTTATTTCCAGCAGGCCATTTTTTTTTTAGCAGGCCATATTTTTGGGAGCCTGCAATTTTAAAAAATCCCTCAGCTATATTTGTTTTCCTAATTCAAGCACTGGACTGGTATGTTAAAGGCTGCGATATGTGCTACCATTGTTATTGAGAAAGTTTATATTAATATATACATGTATCTATTAAAAAACCCATCCCAACAATGCTGCTAAAAGTAATAGTAGCATGTGTATTTTTTCCCTACAACTTTAAATGCAATTACCATACATAGATGTAGGGTGTTGAGCATATCATTCTTTTTAGTTTCATACTTGCAATGTGAACTGTCTGTAACACAATTTTCACTGTTGTGTTTTTAAGATAATTTCTTAATTGAAATTGTGTTTTAAATTACAGATTTTTATGCTGAGTGTGTGCTCTTGAATTGGTGATCAGTATCCACAGGACATCACCATGGAGCTGGCACACAGTCTTTTACTCAACGAGGAGGCCCTCAAGAGGATCCAGGAATCCAAAAAACCTGTCTTCGTATTTGAATGGCTGCGCTTTCTCAACAAAGTTCTTGGAGCTGCACAAAAGGTATTTTAATAGGTGCTGTTTGCATAACAATGCAGGGATGTCATTAGTGGGTGGCTCTTTCACCACATATTTATTTAATGTTTGCCAGGTTTTCAAACATTTTGTGCAACCTGAAACTTATTCCTGTTCTTATTTTTTGACAAAAATCTCACAATAACTTCTCAAATTTTAAAACCCTGAAAGCTTTTGTCGATTTTTTGTGCAAAGTGATTTTTATCTCTGTTTTGAGAATGACAGAGTTTTTTTTTTATATTACATCATTGTGCAGTCTTTATCTTTAATAGTTCCTGCCAGTGCACCAGGACTGGTATATCAAAGGCCATGGTATGTGCTATCCTTTTGTAGGATGGTGCATATAAAAGATCCCTTGCTACTAATGAACAGAATGTAGTGGGTTTCCTCTCTTAGAGTATATATCAAAATTATCAAATGTTTGACATCCAATTATCGATGATTAATAAATCAGTGTACTCTAGTGATGTCATTAAACAAAGCAAAGTTTAACTTTTATCTTTAACGTAACTAGAATGTTTGGAACTACAGTAATTAACTTCTTTTTTTGTCTTCTTTTGTTTCTCTTTTTTTCTCTCAAAATAACAGTTACTGTATTTCCTTCATTGTGTAATTTAAAGTATTCCCCATTATAGTAGTTTGTGGTACCAACTTTTTCACACACACACCAACTGCATAAAAAGCTTAGTGAAGTTTCGAAACAGCCTGTGTGATATATTGGGCTGCTGTTAACTTCTTGTATGTACTACATGTATTACTCTGACAACAGCATAAAGCATCAGTTGTTTAAATTACTTCGATGTAATTCAAGTTGGCACTAATGGATGATGAGTCCAAGTCCTGTGTAGAAGATCTTCACTTCAAGTATTATTGCTATTCTCAACGTACACTGGTACACTGAATACTTTTTGAATTTAAGCAACAGTTTCTTCATACCAGTAATTGGCATGAGTTCAACCCGTACCCCGTTTCAATGGTTAGGTTAGTTTTAGGTTTAGGGTTAGGGTTAGTGTTTAGAGCCTTTGATATAGAGGGGTACGGGTTGAAATCTTTCGCAGTAATTAAGATCTGTTGTGTCAGGTTGTCCTTCCACCATTGTAGTTCTGAAATAATTTGCATCCATCCACCTAGCCATCTATTCACCCAACTATCATCCATCCATCTATCTATTCATCCATCCATCCATCCCATCCCATCCCATCCCATCCCATCCCATCCCATCCCATCCCATCTGTACATCCGTACATACATCCATCCATCTGTACATACATCCATATGTCCACATCCCCATTACAAACCCTTGTTTTTCTAGTTCTTTAATTTGACATTCATGAATAATTTGTAATAGCCTCAAGATGTAGTAATAATATTATATTGTCAATTGCCTTGAATTGTTTCTTGCGCACTTATCAAGGACGTAGATGTTATTGGAAAGGGCAAAGGCCAAAACTAACCTAATAAATGTTCAATTCTGGTATTGATGTGTAATGACAAAATTAATGTGTGTAGAGCCTCTAAGTGATTCACTTTAAAGATTAGCTGAATCAGTAAGGATATATTGGTTTGAGGAAGACGAGCACATAATCTTGTTATATTGGTAAGTGTACAGTACTGACGCCAATACACACACATGTAAATACACACATGTGCACAGACAGCAATTAACACTGGTCTTAAGTACGAGAGATGTCTTGTAAACATCTTGTCTCTTAATGTTTGACATAAAATCCATCTTGTTGATTGAAATTCTATTCTGGTATCTGGAATCGCTAAATAGTGGTTTCTGGCCATTTCTGATTAACGAAGACCAAAGCCATATTTACTTGATAGGAAATCAGTAATTGGACACAAAATTGAGGTGTTAGTGACCCTGAATCTAAGCTTGATTGAGTCCGAGCTTTTAAAGTGCTTTTATCGCTGTACAGTGTTTGTTCTTAAACCATCAGTAGTGTTTGATGGGAAGAGTATTTGATTGTTTACACTCCATATAACTACAATACACGGTGATCTCATTTTGTTTGCTCATTGTGTTGTTGGCTGCTTCAAAAGAACAAGATTAAAGCATCCTGTTTCTAAGTAACTTAGATGTATCATAAGAAACTGAGTTTGAGAAACTCAATTTCTCATTTAATCAATGAAAATAACTGTCAATAATTGATAGATATTGGTTTTGTTTTGAAAACATGTGAAAGTATTTGAAGGGTACACAGGAATAACGTGTTATGTCACACTTTTTGTAAGGTGATATTTTTAATTTTAACTTTTACAGCTCCGCAATTGTGGAATATTTATACCTAAGATAGCATAATTTACCAACTACTTTTTAATGGCCTTTTATAGGTTTTTAATTTAGTATGTCATTGTGATCTTGACATACTGGTACACGGCCGTTATAATACTATCTTTTTGGACATCATAGGTTATTCCTGTGGACCTTTCATATAATGTTAATATTTAGTTCTGTAGTTTCTCTCTCACTAGCTAAATCAAGTTTGAAAATAACCATGTGTAAGACATCAAATAGATGTAGTTTGGAAGGTTTCATCTTTCCTCTCCTTTCCAGATGCAATTTATACATGTATTTGATTGTGGCTGATTTTGTACATGTTGCATTCAATACCAATTTAACGTTAAAAAAAACCCAAAACAAATATACAAATAAAAACAAAATACAATTTCTTTTTTTTTACAAAAGTACACATTACAGGACAGTTTTTTGTATTTTGTATTACTTGTGTGTATGGAGTACACATGATACACCAATGCATCAGAGTTCCGTAATTAGAGGGGATGATTTTCCACGATCACGGAAAAACAGACGGAATTGCGGAATTTAGTAACTGAAACGGAATTTGCGATTAAAAAATAACCTTCAAAAGTTGTATTTCTTGTTCAAGCACCATAATAAATATTTTTGGTAGTTTTAAGATTCAATATTGATAATATACGCATAGTGTTTTGGTATGCGAACATTTATGGAGTGCACTGTATGCCTAAATATTTTCAGAACCGTTAATTCTCAGAAGTTACGCTTAATTGCCATAAGCTTGCAACAAAGCATGTGACTGTTTACCCGTGTCACTTTACACAGTGAAATTTAACTTGAAATATAAAAATAAACATGTACTAATACAATTTTAGAATGTTGATTATATAATAAGATTTCTAATACGTTCAATTTTGATATTTTTCAATAATACTTATTACGATTCATAAGCATAGCCAATTTACACAACGCTTTCGTTGGAAAACGTAATTTCGTAAAACTTCAGGCATATTCGTTAATCTGTACGGAAACATTTCACATTTATAGTTCGTCCCACGGCGAATGCCTTTTTTTATGCTACGGAATTTACTGCACATTATTTATTTCTGAACCGATTGTTTTCTAAATTGCACACAAAAATAGCATTTTACTTTTCTTCTCACCGGTTTATTATTGTAACACATGTAGCACGTGCTACAGACCCTGCGGTTCAGGAGGTCCTGCGGTGAGGCATTGTGTACATTTTCCCCAGGTCATTTTTTACCTCTCCCCGAGGGGGTTGCAAAATATATATCTTGGGAATTGGGCTCAGCTGTTATTTGTGCTACTGGCCCCACTGATCCTTAAACCGGCTCTGAATATATAATTCTAGGCAAATATTTTTCTTTAAAAGTTATAAAATAATGTCGAAACTTTAAACGATCGACAGAACAGTGCTTAGTTTCGGTTCACTGCCACTGGCCTATATCCAGATTGACCCGACCTCGTTTGAATATATAATTTGTGCACACGGCACGCTAGTTAGGTTACAGAGCAACAATGTGTAATCGAGTGAGTACTAAAGTACTGTCAGAAATAAAATTAAAATGATTTTTGTCGATTATTTCTTACATATTAAACAGACACGTAAATATTTTGTAAATATCTATTTAAGGATAGTCTACCTAATTTAGCATTTACTTAATCTTGAAATTAAAAGAAAGAGGTCAGTAAACAAGTGATTTGTGCTCTTTATTGGAACAGACTATAACACATTTTGGTCGATATGTGTCAATTTCATTGCTGTTACAATATTTGAGGGACCATTTCTGATTATGGTTTACCCCTATTTTTCTCAATTTTTTTTTATTTGTAGACATTCATAAGTAACTTTTAAGCAAAACTGTCAAGAACCATTTTGAGTTTGTGATCTATTATACCGGTATTAAAGGTGTTATCTCAAAGTTGCATAATGACAGCTATTGCAAATCATGTTTTTATTAAATTTTGCTTTAACATTTAAAGAATACACCTTTAACTACATGCCCATAAATGATTATAGGAAATAATTTGATCTACTAGTAGAAAATACGTTTTTATTGGAGAATCTTTATTACAAACAGATGCTCTCATATAACTTCTGATATAGCACCTTTAAGTGGTTGCAAGATTGTGTAAACTTCTAAAGTACTACCCTGAGTGAGTGCTCCGCAAGGCTCAATGGGTAGGTGTAAACCACTTGCACCGACCAGTGATCCATAACTGGTTCAACAAAGGCCATGGTTTGTGCTATCCTGCCTGTGGGAAGCGCAAATAAAAGATCCCTTGTTGCCAATCGGAAGAGTAGCCCATGTAGTGGCGACAGCGGGTTTCCTCTCAAAATCTGTGTGGTCCTTAACCATATGTCTGACGCCATATAACCGTAAATAAAATGTGTTGAGTGCGTCGTTAAATAAAACACTTCTTTCTTTCTAAAGTACTAATATTGAATTTATGTTCACTAAATATGCTGGTCATAATTAATAATTTATTCTGTAATTCAAAATAATCAGTTATCTTGCAGTTTTCAATTAAAAGTTTGTTTAATGGTAAATGAAATTGACACACATCGACCAAAATGTGTTATAGTCTGTTCCAATAAAGGTCACAAATCTGTTTACCGACATCTTTATTTCAATTTCAAGAGTAAACATCACCTTATACATCGATGAGAGCCCAAACAAGTGAATGCTCAATTAGGTAGAGTATCATTAAATAGATATTTATAAAATATTTACTTGTCACTTTAATATGAAAGAAATAATTGACAAAAATCATTGTTATTCTATTTCCGACATTACTTTAATAATTCTTACGTGTGCCCGTTTGTTTTTTTGGTTTTTTGGTTCACGCTTTGTAATCATACTGAAACTAATAAAATGTTGTTTTGGCAACTAATGTAAGATTACGAACAATGCATTACCAAAGTTCTTGTTCATATTTTCGTGAAAATTGTGGGGTTTGTCAACGGTGTGTTTTGTTTATAAATGAAACTTACCCATAATCCATCAGATGAAATGAAACTGAAAGCCACACAATCAACATTATTTATTGTTTGAATTTAAGGGAGAATGGATCTCTTTATTATTATTAAATACAAACAATAATTAACCGTAATTAAGTTTGTGGCTTTGTTTTAACAGCGGCTTATTTAAAGATACGGTTTATTTATGGATGAAGGTGGGAACCAAGTGGTGCGGTTTATACACTTCTTCTTTTTTTTAAAGTTTGTTTACAGGTATTTAAAAAAATAGCAATAGCAAATCAGCTCAGAGCTGGAACAACAAAACAAATGTATATAGTTTATAACAATAAAACATGACACTAATTGAATACAAAAACGGAATTTGCAAAAATCTTGAACGGAATGTGACAAAATATGAAACCGAAAATCATCCCCTCTACATAATACACAAGGAAAATACAAAAATATTATGATTGTGGTGCATGTTGTGTATGCCCGGGGTGTGATGACCTGTGAAGTTTTCTATTACCCGGTACTTGAATAAATATGTTGGGAGATGTGGTTTTGAAGATGGAAAGGAAATACTGCCAAATGAATCAGCGGCTTACACCCAACAGCTGCAACAATATTAAGTAAACTGTCGATCTAAATGGAGTGTATGCAGAAATGTCAGCAAAATAAGTACTGGCCAAAAATACATGTCAATAAATAAACAAAATTGAAAACTTGTTTTTTTTCTCTGTGTGCCTTATAGCAGCAAGTACACATTCATGTTTATATAGAGATTGTGTTTATGCCAGTTGCCTGTAAGCAGTGGTATAACTACTATACGGCTTGTCAACTTCAGTTCACAGTTTTGGACCAACAATTTAGCAAAGTTGTTAGAAAGATAGCATTGTTAGATCAGTAAATTAGTTCCTTGCAAATCATGATAATAAAATGTGTGCCTTACATTTGTGGTGTAATCTGTGAGGTTTGCAGTAGTTGACATAGATGTACATGTATACATTCTGTGTATAGGTTTCAGGAGTGGGTGGGCTTTACCTCACTTAAAGGGACTTACCTTTCTGCAATTGTTAACCTGTTGCCAACTAACAGTTTTTAACCACTTCAATTGTACATATTTAAAATAATAAATTAAATTTGCATGACATTTTAGTGGCTGTGTATTATTTATTTCAACTTATTTCCGTGCTTATATGCAATTAAAGTTCAAGCATGCTGTTTTAGGCACACACCTCAGTTATCTGGGCTGTCTGTCCAGGACAGTGGGTTAGTGGTTAGTGAGAGAGAAGAGGGTGTAGTGGCCTACCCACTGAGCCCTAAAGAACTCTGGGTTTGAGCCGGTACCAGGCTGCAAACCTTGTACATACCAGCCTGTAGTCCGTTGGCTTAACCACTTCCATCGAGATCGGTGCTGTATATTAAATGTGTTGTTATTGTCCTAGTGTTTATACTAGGTCAAACTTAATATAAATTTTTCATTAATTATTTGAAGACCAAATTCAGTTTGAACTACTTACCAATATTAAGACAATGAGAAAAACATTGAATATAGAGACACTGATATTCTAAACTAGAAACTACATGTATATTTAATATGTAATTTGTAGTTGTTAAAATATTTTATTACTTGCAAACATCACACAATACAGCAACCTCAGGATAGTCCCTTTAAAACCTAGAATTTGGAAGGTCTCTCCCCCCCACACACACACACTTATTCTCTTTAGCGTATTAAACCCAGACTAATGGCAAGTTGTTGTTTACTGCTTTATCTTCTATTTTTCTGTATTCAGACAGTTTAACCCATTACTTAGTTGTTTTTGATGCAGCAACTGTCTGAAGTTGTATAGGTTTCCTCCTAAACATCAAGTGCAAACATATTCATACCAGTCGGTTTTTTACGGTCTGTTGCGATGCTCGTAATGCAACATTTGAACTGGGATTCCCTTCAAACACTTTGGTTTCTTTTTAAAGGCTGACGTTACAATTTATCATGCACGGTTGTTTTCAACCTGTAGGTCTTTATGTGGGTGAAGTTTTTTGTGTTTGTGTGTGTGTGTGTGTGTGCATGTGCGTGTGCATGCGTGCTTATATTTTTTGATATTTTTTAGGGTCATGTGTAGTAGTACTACTGATGAACATGTGTATGCAGCTTATAATGAAAAACTTCTTTAAAAAAAAAAAAAAATTCTGTGGCCTTTTTTGTGTTTAGGTGACAGATGTCAGATTAGTCTTTTTATGACTGACTTATTCATAATAATCATTACTGTGACCTGTGATTATCCCAAGTTCTTACGAGTTTCATTTAAATAAATTCATGTTTTTATAATGTCCTTGAAAGTTGTTAAAGAATCAGTTGGAAAGTAATATTTGTTGAATGGAAAAATTAAAAGACACCTCAGCACATTTTAAACATTACTATTTGGTGTGTGACATATGGTTATTTTGGTACTTAGTATATAAAGAGAAGAAACCCGATTCCAACACATGGGCTACTTCTGCTAAAATATGCACTTCTTAGTGACAGGACGGTATGTGGTAGAGGAAAAACAGTAATTTTATACATAAAGAGATAATTGTTTATTTTACCTTTAAACAGTGGAGTCCAGGTAAAGAGAAGAATGGTGGATTTAGACCACCTATCAATAGTGAAATGTCAGACTACCAATATAGTCTGTATTAACATATCTATAGTAAAGTAGTGCGTAGTCAGAGTAAAGACCATGTAAATATCTTACACATGACCATAATCACTTGGTGTGCTAGAATTGATTCCCTGTGGTCTAGACTCGGAGATATTGATATTATGGTAAATGTGCTGTAAGTTTCCCATCCTTGTTTGTTCTTCTAGCAGGAACCATTATTCTCTGTATGTAATTTATTCCACAATGCAACGCACACCACATGTATTACCATTATTGTGTCTGGTTAAATATTTACTATCTTGCACAAGTGTTAAATTGTGTACTCCTACAAAAATAGTTTTAGTTACTTTCTCTTTTTTGTGTGTACATAATTCATTTTTATTGTAAATTGTGTGTTTAAGATTCATTGTCACAAAAAAACAAGAAATTGCAGGGTTGAAAATTAACAGTCACCCAGTCGCCCATGGCGACCTTTATTGGCTAAGAGCAACTAAGAATTTTATAAAGGTAGTTCGTTGGGCGACCATCGATTTCAGTGTCTGGCGAGTATGGTACTAGTTAAAAAAAGAAACACACTTATGCTGAATTGAATGTGACAAAACACACCACATCTATGATGGCACAAACTACAGATCTGGCAGCAGAAGACATAGAACATGTTCAATATATTTTGACAGTGCCAACATTTACAAATTACCATCAAATTGCATAGTTTAATTTAATGGTACCGGTACCTCGTAAAGAAATATGTATATTTATACTGGATTTCTTTTTCAATTTTTTTAATTATTATTATATATATATTTTTTTTTTGAAAGTTGGTATGGGTTTAAAATATAATAACATAGGGTTTTTTTAATGAATTTTTACTTTATTCATTATGAAGTTAAACGTCAATTCATCGGTTGTCTTCAACCCAAACAGTTATTATTCAACAAAAAGCACTCTAATTTTAATTTTAGCTGTGCAGTTAAATTTCAATGTGAAAATTGGAGGGCTAGTTGAATTTGAGAAAAGCCAGTAAGATTTTTCTTCAACTGGCCCTGTTGGCAACCATGGTTTTCATGTTAATTTTCAACCCTGAAATTGTGTTCTTTGGATTCCAGATATGGTGGAAAGAATTAAGGAAACACTTTGAAATGAAATCAGATTTTAATAATTACTACTGTAGTAATATTGGTATATGATCCAAAGATGTAATGTGTGACTGAATGTCAATTCTTTGGGAATGAATCCCAGTAACACAGTCAGTTTCCTGACACTATGAATTATGGTTTTGGTTGCACTCTCTATTTGATGTTTCTATTTATGGGATCTCTCATTTCTTTCCATCAGTATATCATATGTATGCACTGGGATGTCATGTTTCAGGTTTTTATTCAGATGGACCCAGATTTTCAAAGCTATCTTAGCACTAAAACATCATAAAACCATTGTAGCTAATGGCATGCATCGTTGTGACATCATAACTTATGATGGTTTTATGATATTGTAGCCTTAAAGGAGACCGGACACCAAACCATATATACGGCGTAATGAATTGTTTGCCGTCATAAACCACAACACGCAACTACCGCGCTCCCCTTATTGACTAAGTTAAGCGTGCCAGTCTTGGTTGGGGGGGGTTTCCGCTGATTTCAGATGTTTGCCGGAAACTGTCGACAATTGATGAGCTAGACCCGTGACTTCACCGATGAGAGGAAAACTGAAGAAACTACCAAGCAGCATGGACGAACTTAGCGATTCGAGTGACGAAGAATTGTGTCCAGCTTGTGCTAATGGCATCAAACCGTATCAGTTTGAACCACTTATCAGAGACTTTGTCCCTAATCCTGGAAATGTAGTCTTAGACGAAAATTCGGATGAATCAACTGCCGATGAAGACAAGGAAGCCACACAGTCATAGACTAGCATACAAGCATTTTTTAAAACATAATTTTTTATGACATTTTTAATGTAAACTGAAGCAAATGGACCTAATTAGAAGAAAAGCACACAAAATTTAATAATATTTCATCATAAATCTTGTTCAGCATAGCTGTAAATATGACACGTCAGTGGATATTCCATAGGCCGATTTAGCAAATTTGCAAAAAGCATCCCCTCCTCACCAAAGCAAGAAATAATAATTTAACAAAAAACTTTGTTTTCTTAACTAGTTACCCTCCAAGTTTTAATGTGTTTGGTTAAACCTTATATTTTTAATTATTAAGAAAATGTGTTACCAGTCTGCCGAAACTGTCCACAGCTGGGTACAGAAACACAGAAATGTTGGGAAATATTATACTGTTGCCACATACTGACAATCACTTTACAACTAATATGTCTTATCGACAATATTATTATGTAGTCTTTGCATTTATTAATATAAAATACAACAGACCCGTAGGAACTGGGGAGGGGCGAGTTCTCCACCACACACTCTAGGATGAAAATGTATGTTTTAAGTTTTCACTACTTTGCATAAATAAAGATGATATAAAGATAAAAATCTAGTTTGTATCCCTCACTAGAGACTGTATTCCCCCTCCCCCCACTTCAAATATCGTTCCTACATGCCTATACAAATGTAGATACTATGTAGAGGGTGAGGTTAGGAACCTTGTGAGCTTTTCTTTATCACATTAAGTTTTGCCATTGTAACCAAAATCTGATGTAGAGTTTATACCCGGTCCGTCAGTGCCGCGCCCCCCCCCCCCACCCCCCATAATCTATCGAAAAAATACATATATATATATATATATATATATATATATATATATATATATATATATATATATATATATATATATATATATATATACACACATTAATTTCTGAGATTATTTCGTACATACATGTAAGTTTACCCTCTGCACCCTCTGGTAGAAACCCAGGGTAGGTATTAAAATAATTATTTGGTGTAGAGTATTTTTAATATGACATACAGAAAGCATTGAAAAGTACAATTTTATTATGCTTTAATAATCGACATTACCGTATATCTTCGCCTGTAAGTCGATCTCGGCTATAAGTCGAGTCCCTAATTTCAAGCCCTGAAAACGTATTTTTTTATTGACCCGTTTATAAGTCGACCCATGAAAAACTACTTATAAATATTGAAATATTTCTTATTTTCAGCACATGAGAACAATAATATTTGAACAAAAGAAAATTATTTTACAAACTTCGGTTTTCACGTTTTGTACATCGCAATATGATCAGACTATTCCAATCAAACTATCATTATTACATAGCATCAAAACGAAATATTCCCTTAGTAGAGAGTAGAGAGTGAAAGCTGTTTGACTGTTACTGTATAGTACTGTACAGATGGTTTTGTGCACAGACAACAACTTTATTTATAAACACCGACAACAGATCACTACGATAAAACTGAAAGTATCACGTTTTGCCGCCATATTAATACATGTAAGGAGGATAACTCTGGAAAGTACACTGGTTTTTGTACCAAATGATGTGTGTCCCTATTGCTCTAGATAAGTGAACTGCAGAGATCAGTCTATTTTAAGGGAAAGCTTAGTAATATTCATGAAGTTAATCACCGCCAAAACATTGTTTGAACAACCATTAATGCCAGTGACCAGATTTCAAAATAAACTCAGGCAACAGGTAGTTAGTATTGTTTACATTTTTACTATTAGTTATGACTGTTAATTTAACTAAGTGGACTGTTGTCTTGGCATGTGAGTGAGATCGTACGCCTTTTCGCATAACCAAAACCGTTCTAATGCCAAAAAAAAAAGGTTATAAAAAATAAATGTGTCAAATTAACATATTTGAGTATAAATACATGGCATACTTCAACAATAAAACTTGTAAAATAATCCCCAAAACAGTAATATTTTTTGGTGAAATTTTTTTACCCTCTTATAAGTCGACCCCCCAAGTTATAAAATAATTTTTGGGTGAAAAAAATTCGACTTATAGGCGAAGATATACGGTAGCTTTAAAACTAATTAACCATTATTCCTTCTTGCCACAGTACATATGTTGTACCTACCAAAGTGTTAGCATTTTAATTTTAATGACAATATACTGAACTGACTATAAACATTGTTAACTAACGTAATAATTCACGTTTTGAAGGTGTTTTGTTATAAGGTTAACAAACCAACTAGATCAAGAGACGTTAGTATAGAGTCGTTATGGGCTGTCGGTGAAAATTAATTTGGTAATTATAGGTAAATAAATGTGAAGTTTAAATATTCATATGTGAACAAATTGCAATACCTTTATTTAATGTATATCTTAAGTACATACTTGTTTTAATTTTCACATTGTAAATGTACCATAACCTGCTGTATTTAGTTGGTGTAAAGCCCGTTCGACGACAATAATGCGTCCATGTTTTAAAACAACATTTGTTTTTTTGGAAATCGAAACCATGATGTTGGCAGTTTCTTGGGATGCATTGCTGTTACTGTTGCAGTTAAAACTGCGCAGTTAACAATCATATAATTACGTCGAAAGTATATAATAACACTAATTATCTTCTAAGTTAAATTTCCGATAAACCTGGAGACAAAAAAAAGAAGAAGAAAAGACGACTAAAAGGCACAACCAAAGAATCAACACGTTACCGGTATTGCTTGGTAACTCTCACCGATGACGTATTGCCTCACTTTCGTTCAGATCTATGCATAATTCCGCCCACTTCTGTTTTTACCCCAAACCTAAGACACGCAGCTGACCGGTGCCTCGCAGCGAGCCGGGTGTTAGAATAATGCGTCTTTTGGTGTCCGGTCTCCTTTAAGATAGCTTCGAAAATCTGTAGCCTGTATTGTATAAAATAATGTTCACAAAGTAAATTGGATTTGATCTAAAATTACTGTATTGTAATTGATTATGGTCGAGATATTTCAGTCTTTATTCTTATTCGGCAACACATCCCTGTACCTGTACGTGTCAATTCTAGATGTTTAAATTTAATGTTAAATAAAAGCCTTATTTTATGTCCGTAGGATGTTTATTTGGCTTTCAGTACTTAGTGCATGTGCCACAAAAACTAAATGAGACACTAACTAAGGTGAGTGGCAGACTTTACCATTATAATATACTACACTGGAGACTGTAGACAAAACAGTCATTTACTTGTATTCATAATAGATAGTACTGTTGAGATCATTTGCTGCTTCGTCTCACTGACTGTTCCGAGCTGGCATGTACCAGGAGTGGGGAAAATAATGTCTTGTCAGTAGTGATCAGGCAATATTCTAAAGCTGTTCCTCAGAGATAAAAATAAGATGGCAATGTGCTAACGATGAAGTTTAAATAGACTAAACATCACATGATAATTAGCCATCTGATTAGCAGCTGAATGCAGGTCTCTTCTAATCACAATTTTTTTTTTATTGTATTATAAAAAATTAAAAAATAACATATAATATATATATAATATCTTAGATTTCCAATGCAATCAAAGTATGTGATATTTTTCAGATCACATACTTTCAGAATTTGATAACTTTGCAAATTAGATGTAAATTAATCGTGGTCACGGCACTACATTTAAACAAATGTACTACGGTGACACTCCATAACTGATATATGCATTCAGTCATCAAACAAAAATGTTTCAATGGCAACTTTACACTGAAAGCTGTCCAGTGTTCTGAAAACAAAAAACGTTAAGCTCTAGTTTATTTTTATGTAAGGATATGCAAAATGACGTCATTCATTTTTGACATCATTTCCATTCAAAAAGACACCGCACCACATATTCTTACATCATTTGAATATCGGGTAATGGCTGACTGGAATTAAAGTTGTGGATACAATTTACAAAAATATGTTTTATTAAGCTTGAGATTATATGATAAAGAGATTATTACCCTCGTGTGTTTCGTTATCGTCAATATCATATATTAGGAATAAAAAAATATATATATGAATACCGAAAAACACTGGTAATCTATATCTATATATATCTATATATATATATATATAATATATATATATATATATATATATATACTACTTTGATGTTTGTATTGTATTATAGATTTCCCCACAGTTCTTTACACTATTGTTTTACATAATTATATAAATTTCATTCTTAATGTAAATGATATTTTGATATACTTAACTTTGTTTATTTATGTGCTGGGGTGTCTTTAAACATTCATTAATTCATTCATTTCTGTATACGTAACATAATTTTTTTTTGCACCATATATTATTAAATAATGTATATATTAATATTTTGTTACATAAAAAAAATGGTATTACTATATATAATCCAAAAATAAGTTAAATTTATACAAGAGTACATTTTATGTACTGGTAAAAAATTATAAACATAATTATTTATTTTATTGTATTTGTTCTTATCAAGCCTGAAATATGATGATTGCCTTTATGGGTATGTGGCAGAATTATTTCCTGCGTATAGCTTCCATTCTCATTACTAATACATAAATGCTTGATCTTTGCCAATTTAGTATCGTGAGCATAGTTATTACTTTGGTTGTATGGCCGAAAATGGATAAGTAGCACTGGAAGCAGTTGTGCTCAATTACTGTGGTTAGTTGCTGTCAGCTAGAAATTCATAAATTCTCCATTTTATAACTTTTATGGCTGAAAGAATAATCCTTATTCATTTTAAATAAACCTTCGCCTTCAGTATAGTCGTGAAATTGTATATGGGTCCTTCTTTGAAAATGGTACCTTAAAATGTGACATAGGCAGTAGACTAGAACACACACAGGCTGTTTTTCAGCATAATTCGAGTCATCGGATCACATGTTTATTACTTAGGTCAGAAATCATGCGGCCAGGTTGACATAAAATAAACATTTGTAGGTATAACAAAGCAAATTAAAATGTGTTTTTTAATATTTTATTTCTATGGTGAGCATATTGGTAAAAACACATTTATTAATGTGTACGTTATGGTGCTTCAACAAATCATACCAAGTAGCAAAATAAATTCCTACCTACTTGTTACAACTGACTGGTTCCATACGTAACATGAAGTGAACACCATTCAATTAAAACCTGTCTAGATGTATTTCAAATATCAACATAAACATCAATTTTAAGGTCTATTGTTTATTTATATATTAGCATTTTTGAAAATTAGGTTCTTATTTTGAATGGTTAATAACAGTAGAACAATGGTCATTTCTGATGTTTCAGTTTTCATCCAAATATTTTGCTAATTATTTTGTCCAAAGATATCAGTTTTTTCTATCTGTATCACTTGTATTCAGGAAATATTTTACGCAGAATTCATCTACAAAGTGGGATGGGACGTAGTCCAGTGGTAAAGTTTGGGATAGATCCCCATCGGTGGGCCCATTGGGCTATTTCTCGTTCCAGACCATGCACCACATCTGGTATATCAAAGCCTATGGTATGTGCTATCCTGTCGGTGGGATGTTGCATATAAAAATCCCAATTGCTACCAATGAAAAAATGTAGCATGTGTATGTCAAAATTATCAAATGTTTGAAATCCAACAGCCGATGATTAATAAATCAATTTGCTCTAGTGGTGTCATTAAACAAAACAAACTTTCATCTACAAAGTAAATAGTTAAAGAAGAAAGTTGAATTACATTAATGGTTTTATTTGGATGGTGTAGTTTTTTTTTTGGGGGGGGGTGGGGTTTTTTAGTTTTTTTAAAGAATCCATAATAATCAGTTATTTTGATAGAACTTTTAAACATGACAGATTACTATAGTGAAATTCTTTTCTTAAAAGATCTGAAGTTAAAAAGCAAATAAATTTTTTTAAATATTAAAAAATATTTTGATTAAAAGTGAAATGAAAAGGACCAAGGACCAAGTACATGTATCTTGCTAGGAATCCATGCACTTCGATATTTTTGTTCTATTGGTTTTATTCTCTGCTTAGAGATAAGCGCTGCTCATTTTCCTTCTGTCAGTAATTATTCTACTTCATCTTTTCCCCCAGATCCAATGAAGATAAACATGCCGTACATGTAGTTCTCTACATGTGTTGTACTTTGAAGGAAAATAGGGGAAGAATGTAGCTTGTTAGTACAGCCCTAAGCTTTAGTTGTGGAGTGATGAGTGGTACATGAATTGCCCTAAATGTACCTATGTTTGTTTCCTGTCACATCCACTGCCTGCCACTGTTATATGAAAGGTCATGGCATGTGCTGTCCTATTTATGGGCCATTTTTCATGTGCATGGCTTTTGCTGCAGAATGCAGAAAATGGATTCATTAAAAAATTAATTCTATAGTTACCAATAGCAGTGTTTCTATATATGTGTAGTGCAGGTTTTATAAACGGCCTGTAATGCATCAAAAACCCATCATGTGAAAAATGACTACAGGAAAGTGCACATAAAAGATCCTTTTCTTGCATTTCAGTAGGAGTAGCCTACATGTATGTGACAAAAGCAGATTTCCTCTACCATTTAGACCAAGTGCCAATATAGCCAGATACCAAATATAGCCATATTTTAAAATCAGCTGATGTGTTATTGAATAAATATTCCTTTCCTTTCTTGGCAAAATAAGGTGTAATAAATTAATAGTTTTCTTGCCATAATTATCTCATTTGGCAAATGTTTAATTTGTAATGTGCTTTAAACATTATAAGAATACATTTTAAGTGCATGGATAGCTTTTTCATTCATGTTTATCACAGATCTTAAAAAGTGTGAATCCATTTGTACATTAATTTGATGGTTCATTTGTTCATGTATTGAAAACTACTTTGGGTCTGATACTTCCATAATTAAAAATATGGGACATGCTTGTATGTTGTGAGGTGCATTTGTATAGAAAATGTGAATTTCTATTGTTTTTTTAGTAATAAAATATAATTGTTTCGATGGTTTATGGCCTATTTGGCTATGGGTGTGATATGTGCTGTTGAATGGAAGGCCTTGGATATTGATTTACATGAATATGTATGAACATGTAATGCTAAAGCTGGTCTGCATACATTCAAAATTGAGTTGCCGTGTAACGAAGCTTCTACCGAGTGTTGCCTTAAGTTTTTGTATTGGAGATAAATTCCTTGTCAGTTTCCACAGTAAGAGCTGCCTCAACACTAAGAACATTTTCTAGTGCTGGAATTTGATTGCTTTCCTGGTAACTGCCCATATCATGATCCCATCAGCCACGTGAGATTTGATTAAATAGAAAGGTGTGATAAAAATGCTGGCTTTGTATCAACAAGCTCTTGGAATGCTGCCCTAGCCTGCAGGATCCTGTAGTGAATGTGGTAAAACTAATGGCGCCCTGCTGCGGTGGATTCAAACTAGCTTGTAACTCCATAATTCATGTCATGTCAAACCACATCCTTTTCCCCTCGGGACCAGATTTTATGGCATTGGAGGGAGAGAGGGAGAGAGGGAGAGGAGGAGGGAGAGGGGGAGGGAGGGGGAGGGAGGGAGGGTGGTGGGGGGGAGAAAAAACTAATTCTTTGTGATGCTGAAAAGTATATTTATGTTCATTAAAGCTGAAAGAGTGGTATGGTGTGGGGTTCTGTGTGGATGGGTTATGCCACCCGCCCCCCCCCCCCCACCCCCCAACTTAACGTTAATGATAGAAATGTTTTGTAGACTTATTTCAGATTGCTCTTGAGAGTATCTATAAGTGAAAAGCTTTACAGGTCAGCATGCCATGGGCCACCAAGTAGTTTACAATCTTCTACTAAAAGTTCACTTTTAATCATTGTTTATATTAATGACTTAATGGTTATTTTGATACTGCTGCCATCACATAGGTCTTCCCCATCAAAAGAAAAGTAGCAAGGGATATTGTAAATGTACTTTCTCATATAAAGGGCTATACATGTATGTGTACCACAATCATACCAATTGTGGGACACTATCCGGTTGTAATGTGGGAAAATGTGGGCATACTAAGGGCTATTAATTCATCTCATATCAGGCAAGCACCCAACCAATACCATTGAGCTTTAAAAAAAAATATATATTATTGCAAGATAATAGCAACTACCAACTTGGTCAGATCACTTGGATTTAATTTGGAACCAGTGATATAGTTAGTGCCAGTGGCATCTAATACAGTTGTTAAAGTTATCTAAGTACTTGGTAGATATCGTTGACTGATTGATGAGTGCTTGTCTATTCTGTAAGTTTATCCTGGTGAATATACTTATCTAGGATTTTTCCCTTCTGTGTGTGGGTAGTAGAAAAACTGTTCATTTGTTGCCTTTTGGTTTCATGTCAGTGAATTGTTTTGTTACGCAGGTGTTGGATAGATTTTTTTGTTTGGTTTATTTCAGTCTGTAAATGAGTGTTCATAGAAACAACCTTTGATGTATTTCACATCTAGATAGTATTCAGAATTGTAGCCATGCAGGTGGGAAATTTTTTTCCAGATTTTACAGTAATTATTAATTTTAGGACTACCCAAAATCAGTTCCTCTTCTTGTTCATTAATAAAAAATCTCACAGTAACCCTTTACTTTTCAAGATCCAGCAAAATGTTTCTTTTTAAATTTGTGTGGTCTTAGTTACATGTACCCCACCTATCTGAATCTTTCATTTCACTGACTGGGTTAGAGCTGGTACAGAAAATCCTTCTCCTCTCTCTCTCTCTCCCCCCCCCATTGTCTTAGATGGAACACAAAACCAGAACCTTGAATCCAATGACAAGACCATCAGGCCACTAAAACCAGAGTGAAAGTTAACATCACAAATCTGAATAACAAAACTGATCAGGGCCATTTTCTCCAGTTGTTTGTTTTTAAGTTAAAATTTGTTTGTTTTTTTCTTTTGCAGTCTGACATAAAAGGAAGTCAAAAGAAACTTGTTGAACAACTGACTCTACAGATTAGTGAATCGCCGGGCCCTCCAACACGCAAGTTATTGGCCCGGTGTCTGGCAACACTTTTCAGTGTAGGAGACACATTTGATTTATTTGAAACCATCAACAAGTGTAATGACATCATCAGAACCAAGGATGACTCCCCAAGCTATTTGCCAACTCGACTGTACGTATATTCCACATTTTATGATCCAAGCCCAATTCATGCTAGACAGTTTTTCCCCTCACATTAAACTTGGGTCAAAATGTTCATATGAGAATGTCAGGCTGATCTTCCTAGATTAAGAGTACATGTATGGAAAAAAGTCCCACCATAGCATAGATTGTAAACACATCTTCAGAATTTATTGCTATCTTGGTTTGAGATTTTTTTTAAATAAGTTTATAGGTCTTTTTTCTTTACTTTTTTTTTTATTTGATAAAAATGCATTGTTAATTTAATTATTTTGAACATCATGAAAGTATAAACCACAGCAGGGCTCAAAATTAACGATGGCACTGACAGCAATTGCCGTCATTGAGATATAAATTGCCGTAAGTAGAGAGTACCACTGACAGCACTTTTGTGCCCACGGTAAAGCTCCTTAACCATGGCAAAATGTATACACATGGTGTACAGTATCTGCCAATATTTAACATTTACACATTTTAAATATGTCTACATACAGCAAAATAACCTTTCAGTCATGTTTATTTGCTGCAAATGTCTCTTTTAAAAAATTGCCTTAGGCAGGCACAAAATTGCCATCGGTGAGCTTTTTCGCCCATGGCAATTCTTTTAAATAGTTTTTTGACCATTATGTTTACAGACATCTTTCTGCTACATGTTAATTTTTTAAAAATGAATTTGCATAATATGGAACAATGTTAGAACCTTGTTAATGTGTTGTCAAAAGATGTTTTCTAATTGCCTTTAAAAAATATAATTAAATCCTTTACTAAATTAGTAAAAAGCTGTCATACTAGGCGGTGCGTGTTTACCAAGTTAGTGTTTTTGCTGACCACTCCAAAGACCAGGAATGTAACAACAAAGCGGAATTATCATTCAATGATCTTAGTGCTCTAGAAGGTGGTACCATTAGATTAAAACAAAGTAAAAATTATATACTTTTCTTACGTTTCAAGTCCCTACAGAGTTTTGCTAATTCTTTGTTTAATGTCATTTTTATTGCCAAGTCACGGCTACATGTACTTGTAGCTTATTAGTCCCCTACCATTCCAAGTAGAAGTGACTATAGGTTCCATTTTTGTCTGTCCATCTGTCTGTCCCACATATGGTTTTCCAGATGTTTTAGGGTTTTCTTTTACAATGCCTCTAGGTATTAAGCTGAAATTTTGTGTATAGCTTTGTCATGTACTGTTACCAATCTAGTTTGACTATCATGGCAATTTTCCCAGTTTTTACAGAATTATGGCCCTTGAACTTAGGAGATATGAAAATTTGTTGCGCCGTGTAGAGATCATGTATTGCTTTAAAAGTACTCTCAGAATGCTTGTTGATAGTGTCTGGAGTAGCAGATACATGTGTCGTGTAATTGATATCTTCTATGTGTATTGCATCCAGTCTGATCTTGATTGTGTTAATTTGCAGATCTGCAATTGCCTGCCTCGGGGCCATGTACGACAGGTTGGGAAGAATGGTGGGTCGGTCTTACGAAGAAACAGTTCAGATTCTCATCAAATCTCTCAAAAATGCAGAGGTAAGCAGACTTTCCAGTCAGTTGGTGAATTACCAGATGAGCATATTGGCCATGGTTACTGTTGTCTGTAATTACATTTACGATTTCTTCCCTCAAACTACTGGAGACATTTTGATGACATTTTCACCAATAATTCCTCTGTTAGGTCTGCACATCATTTAATACAGCTGCTATGTTGAAAACATTAGCACATTTTTTCTTGTTGACAATATGACTCTTAAAATATTTTGGTATAGTAGTAGGATTCTTCTTCTTCATCCGATTGGTTGTATTATATCCTTTGTCCTGTGAGAGTCGCAAAAAGGGCTGTCAGGTGTAGATCTTTTGCAGAGCCCCACAGCTTGGCATCCATCGTAGTATTCACATGCCAGGTTTGTTGACTCTCTGTTATAGAGTGGACAGGATGCAGGAAGTGTTGTGGTGTTTGGTCATCTTTTCCACAATCACAGAGAGCCGAGGGCTGGATACCAATCTTTTTAAAATGTCCTTTAGTAGGATGAAAGTGTTTTGTCGACATATTTTTGTCTAACATACTCATGTAAGAACCTTCCGTAATCTGAATTTTATTATCAAATTTAAAAAGACACGCGTTCTTTAATCTAGACTTTTAAAAAATAAAACAATAATAATAAACACAAGTTGTGAGTTGAAATAAAATAGACCGTTGCAGTTAAATCTGTGTATCTCTATTCTTATTTTTCCATCTATCTCTGTAAAGAAAAAAGGGAGAAATAAGGATAACCTAAACAAAAAATGTTACACTGATCTTTTATCCTGTAATTTTTCACTTTATTTTAAAAACAAGTCATGAGTGAAATAACACAGAAAATTCCACTTAGTCTTTCTATCTTTATTATTATCCCTGCATCTGTCTGTAGAAAAACCCCTAATATTTAAGAAGGCTATAATTGAACCTATGTGTAGTGGTATTTGTAAGCATCGTTATTGCACCATGTGTAAGTTATACACTGCACCTGTTGCAGCTGTGGACGATGCGTTGTCTTCCATCTGTGTATTGGATAATCTTGAGCTGGAGAACTTGGCAGGAATCTGGCCGCAGACAAGCACACAATTACATCATGATATCAGGCATAACACTGTGCTGTTTTGAGTGGCTCAATTTGAGACGTATATTTTGGCAGCAGAACTCACCAGCTATTTGAATACTGACACTGAGAACTAAACTGACTATGCATTGATTTGGAAAGCACAGATGTTCAGTGGTATAAGATCTGCATAACAAATACCCTATTAACATGCATTTAAAAGAGAAAGGGGCGGTCGGCATGGGATCGATCCCTGTCAGTGGGCCCATTGGGCTATTTCTCGTTACTGCCAGTGCACCACAACTGGTATATCAAAGGCTGTGGTATGGTGCATATAAAAGATCCCTTGCTGCTAATCGAAAAGCGTAGCTCATGAAGTGAATATCTGTGTGGTCCTTAACCATACGTCTGACGCCATATAACTGTCAATAAAATGTGTTGAGGGCATCGTTAAATAAAAGATTTCTTTATTTCTTTCTTTTTGAAAGTGAATGTCATAAACCTTTAATATGTGCAAAATCATATCTCTGTATGAGGCAGAATCTAATGGATGTTTGGGCAATGTCATGACCGCTTTCATGAGGTAACAACATATCAAATAGCATCTCACCAGATCAAAGTTCAAAGTGCACCTAACTTTTAATAACACAGTTAATACTACCAAGTCCTACAGTTGGTGATAAATATGCCAGTGTGTGTTGTCATAAAATGTTGTTTCATCTGGCGAGTAAATTCCTGTGTCACGTTATATTACTACTACTAGGTCACTATGACTTATTTTTCACTGTCTACTGCACATATCAGTAAATCCTTGTCCGGACCATATCTTGCATACAGATGCATACAGAATCATCAAACCTCACATGTAAGAACAACTTGGGATGGCGGTGTCTTGTGTACTGTCCATTGCAAAAATTTCAAATAATTAGATTCTAAATAGTCATACCCGTAACATATTCATTAATATAGATTTGGTTTTCCATCAAACTCCTCACTGGTACTCTTGTTTTCTAAGGAGCTAGGGTGCCTCTCAGCATGTCTGAAACTGACAGCTTCACTCCCATTTGTTTTTTTCTCATTTATTTTAAAGGTGAAAGGTGGTGGTACGTGTATTTATATTCATGGTGTATATGTTAAATGAAATGCTGCATCTAGCAGTCTTAGCCACATCTTACTATTGTTGTCTATGCGATTTGAGTTGCACATAAATCGCTGTCAGGTGTTTAACCTGTAGTAAGAGGACTGCCACATATCCTTTCACACTTTGTAGGTAGTACTATACCAAATAACTTCCGGCTGGGTCAAAGTTCGAGGTGCACCGAACTTTTGATAGAGAAGTGAACACCACAAGTCCTGTGATTGGTTATAAATGTGAGTGTGTTGGTTGTAAAAAAAAATAGTTTCATCTGGGCTAAAAATGTATGCAATTTTATTTCATCTAGTACCACTGTGTCAAGTAGCCTTGTGCTTGGAACATGAATGGGGTACCTGTAAAAAAAAGTACTCAAATTTTGTGCGGAACTAGGGTAGTCATAGACGCTACCCGTTATCTCAGAAATGAGCAGCTTGACACCCACTTTTTTGTGATTCACTTTAAGGGTGAGGGGTGGTAGTATTTATATCCGTGGCGTTTATGTCGATTGATACGTTGCAGGTAGGAGTTTTAGCCACATATGTTACTATTGTCGTCTATGGGATTTGATTTGGTAGTATACACCCTATAGCACATATTCAGTGCATAATAAAAAATATTATGATTTTGTCATTTTATTTAATTAAACTATACTGGTTGATTAATTAGCCATCACTCGATCATGCAAGTTCACAATGACCTTGACCGTGACAATAATATCTGTACATGGCTCTGAATGGAGTTTGAATCAAAGTTAGCACTGAAGAAAAGTTGGTTTTGGCCTATAATTCATACTGTAAAGATTTCAATAATTTCTTTTTACATGGTATTTGACTTGCCATATACAACTGCTCTTAAATATGGTATTATATATAGGCAACCTGAACTAAGATTTTCATAGCAATTTATTTTTATATTAAAAATATGTGCCAATAGTGGGTTAATGCCTTTAGTTTCCATTAACATTGTTAATTTTTTATGTATGAAATTCTGAAAACTCAAATTTGTAAAGAAGTTGATTTTTATTATAATTTTGACATATTTATAGGGTGCTAAGTTATATTTTAGACAAATTTGTAGTTTTATGCAAAATTTAAAGTAAATTTGAAGAAAAACTTTACCAAAAACATAGTTAAATTTGTTGTCACTATTGTGCCTTCTGTTCTTATTTGTACATAACAATAAGGTTGTTAAACATATACTTAGATCTCCAGATCATTTTTCTTTTCTTAATAATCACTTAGTTAGCTCTCATGAAAAGCATTTTGAGTTTATACTAGATTCAAAACCAATTTTTTCAGATTTGATTATCTGCCTTGGATTAAGTTGATAATTTATTTTATTGTTAAAGCTGTATTACCTAATGTTACTAGCTAAATAAAATGCTGGATTACAGATTGTAGGAAAACATCTAATGTACATATTGTATTCATCCGGATTAAAAAATAATGCAAAAAAATAGATTTTCGGGTAATTTTGTCATTTAAAAATAGTTTTTTTCAGTAATTAATCAAAAATAAATGTGTTAAAGCTGCATGATTATTCCAGATATCACAACTATTAAAACCTCCAACAGTGTATTTTTTTAATACTGATATTTCTTTGATGTGCCTGTTAAGGTCTTCATGATCTAGGGGTCAATCAAGTGCATGTGTTTTAATGGAATTCTTTAAAGGGGTAGAGGTACTCTGACTATCTTTGTTGTCTCTACATATATACCTGAGTACACACACCCAACTGAAAGTAAATATCTTCAGGTGTTTTATTTTAAAACATTTTGTTGTTTAATATGACATATTGCATTTGTACAAAACTATATGCAATATATATGCTTTTTGAGGTGTACATTATATTAGGTTCCACTGTAGAAACAACAGTTTTAGTGAGGTTGTCAGTTATGTCAGAATACACCAGATCCTGGTTGTCATAAAGACACATAGCTGGACACTTTTTGAAAAATGTATGTTATCAGTATAGGTAGTACTATACCAAATAACTTCCGGCTGGGTCAAAGTTCGAGGTGCACCGAACTTTTGATAGAGAAGTGAACACCACAAGTCCTGTGATTGGTTATAAATGTGAGTGTGTTGGTTGTAAAAAATAATAGTTTCATCTGGGTAAAAAAAATGTGCAATTTTATTTCATCTAGTACCAATGTGTCAAGTAGCCTTGTGCTTAAAACATGTATGGGGTACCTGTAAAAAAAAGTACTCGAATTTGTGCGAAACTAGGGTAGTCGTAGACACTACCCGTTATCTCAGAAACGAGCAGCTTGACCCCCATTTTTTTCTGATTCACTTTAAGTGTAAGGGGTGGTAGTATTTATATCCGTGGCGTTTATGTCGGTTGATACGTTGCAGTTAGAGTTTTAGCCACATATGTTACTATTGTCGTCTATGGGATTTGATTTGGTAGTATACACCCTGTAATAGGTCAGTTTGAAAACTAAACTAACAGGTACAGGATCTCATTTTCTTATTGAATAAAATATAGCCTTTGTGGCTTATAGTATGTGTTTCTGGATCTTTATACCTGTAGTATGCAACATTGGGATTAGCACTTTAAAACAATCAAGACCTGATAGTAAAAACTGATAATCCATCATTTAAATGTTAATAATTAAATTTTCTTTGTATCTATACACTTTACGGCAATCTGATTGGTCCAGAGGTGCTTAATTAACTTGATAAACAAGAGAAGATCAACTGGATTGTTGTTTTTTTGTGGGGGTTTTGGGTTATATATTTTTAATATACATTTTTTTAAACAAAATAACAAGTGCAGAGATGGACCAAAATCACAGAAACTAAAATGTTTTGTTTAGAAAATATTTTATAGTCACAATATTCTTCTCTGAATATGTATACTGTAGATCCTGAAATTAACACGTCCCTAAATTAATACGAGTGACAGTGGGCAGACTAAAATGCACATGAAATTAATGTGAGTAGCCTCCTTTTGACATATTACTTTTCTAGCAACACACATCTGTGATAATTTTTTGGTTAAATCTGAGTTACAGGCATCTTTAATAAGATCATCTCACTAACATGTCTTTTTTTTCTGCATATTTTTGCAGCATTCAATTACGTAACGTGTATGGTTACCTAAATCTGATTAAACATTAGCATATATGTACCATTACAAAGTTCTGCATCTTCCTAAGAATGTAGACATATTTCAAAAGTCATAACGAAAGAATAATTCACACAGTGTTATGCCGACTAAGTTTCAGCGAACTTGAACAGTGAAATCAAAGAAATGGTCGACCAACCTCAGGATTAGCATGCTAAAACCCATTCACAAATGATGTATCGTGTCGGCTTTTGACAGGATGGCCAAAGATCCTGCAATTGTCAAATGTTTCTGGCACCTTGCTGGACTATTGGACAATTGGTGTGTCTCGCCTATGATGAATTGTGCTCCAGTTGTTTCATAAATGTATTAGAATTTTAATCTGTGTTTGTTTTAAAAGAGTGTGACACATGGCTTGCTAGACTATTCAACAATTAGTCAGACTCGCCTACAATGAATTGTTTTCCAGTTGTGTTATATATTAGAACTTTTATCTTTGTTTGTTTTATTTTAATAACGTGGGACACATAAACAAAACATAGAAATAAATGTGTCATATTATTAATGCGAATAACACATGCTCGCATTTTTCGCATTAATATTATGATTGCATTAATTTCAGGATCTACAGTACATTTTAAGCATTTTATATTCACAGGGACTGCAACAAATGCAGTAAAGATCACTACAAGCCCCTGTGGTGCCTTTTTTATGTCACAAAGTATAATAGCCTTTAAATTACAATGTGCCGGGCTGACAAATTGTTTCTAATGGATTTATGATGACTTCAGGAACAACTGACTGTATTGGTACTTTTATTCAAGTATAGAACATTAATAAACATCAAACACAAATTTCTTTTCCATTAACAATGAACTGTCTGTTCTATTACACTGAGACTACAGTGTAGAACATTAATAACACCAAGCACAATTTCTCTTCTATTTTTTTTATCAGTTATTGTGTCTCTGTGTTGTTCGTTTTATGTTTTCTCGGTGTGCACCTCACATCCAGCTCTGTGTTTACGATGTCTGCGATGATGAGTTTTCCACTACACGGGAGTGTGGTGCTCGACTCACCGGAATGTTTTACTTGTTTATCACTGGCTGATCTGTTGATGAGTCGAGGACCACACGGTGCACGGTCTTGAGAAGATGTTTCTACCTGGTTAATTATAAAAATACTGCTCTATCCCCACCTGCACCCTCGTCTTCTTCCATGCAGAGATGAAAATCTGTGGGATATTTCTGGAATCTCACATTCTAGCGCTGTAGTCAGTATAGATGTAAACTCATCTGGAATTATTCTTTGATGAAAGCTCTTGGTAATCCCCTACTTTTCAAGAGTCTAATATTTGCTGATATTTTGGTTCAGTGTTACTTTCATCACTGCATGCCTCTGAAAATTGCAAGAATTATCTTTTCGTTTGTGAATTGCTTGTGTAAAGTTAATTTTGTGCAACCTAAGTTTTGTTCATGCATTAAATTTTAGGACATCAATTACATGAACATCATGGGTTATACAATTTAGAAATAGGTTACCTGAATTTATTTTTTGCATACCCCATAAATGGGTTATACAAATTTTAAGGGGCGGGACATAGCCCACTTGTAAAGCACTAGCTTGATGCGCAGTTGGTCTGGGATCGATCCCGTCAGTGGGCCCATTGGACTATTTCTCGTTCCTCTGCAAGACTACATGTCACAATTACAGAATGTTTGATATCCAATAGCTGATGATTAATAAATCAATGTGTTCTAGTGGTGGTGTTAAACAAAACAAACTTTAACACACATTTTTTATTTTCTGATATCTGTCACTGTAAATATCTGTAATTTGATTTCTTTGGAACTCCCCATGAGCTGTAATCCCCAATACATCCTACGTCCATTGTACCCTCCCCAAGTACATGCAGATGTTGGTAGAATATAGCAGTGATAAAATAAATATTCCAAGCCAATGGATGAAAACTTGCAGAACACAGTAAATGGTTATTACTTAGGTTCCTCTTACATGTTAGGCTTTCTGACAGAGGGTAAAATGGTTATGGTGCCATACCCAAATATTTTAGCAAAATTAGTTTTTTAAGTTAACTTTTTGACAAAATTAATTACTCTTATCATTACTGTATGATTTTCTTAATCCTAACCCTAAACTTAACCCATTTTCTTTCTGAGGGAGGACCCCCCCCCCCCCCCCCCCCCCCCCCCCCCCCACCCCCCCCCCCCCCCCCCCCCCCCCCCATACCCCTGTTGACTGGTTGCATTCAATTACATAGAGCCATACCCAAAAAAATATTTCTGGAAGAAACACTGCACGTGTATGAAATAATAAATTTTTAAAGGCTATTTTTTTTCTTTGTTTAACTTTGTGTGTACATGGATTATCAAATGTATAGATGTTACAATATTATTATTTTATACTAATAACCTGGTCGCAGTTCCATAAAATGAGTATAATTTTTATAAATGTGAGAATACCACCACCACTAGTAAAACACTGGATTCTGTCCAAATCAGCATCTGTGCAATATGGCCAGTGCACCATATCAAAGACTGGTATCTGCTATTCTGTCTGTGGGAAGGTACATATAAAATATCCCTTTCTACTAATGGAAAAATATAGCCAGTTTCTCTATGCATGACTATTTTAAAAAATGAACAAATGTTTGACATCCAATAGCTGATTATTAATAAATCGATGTGTTCTAGTGTTGTTAAACAAGACAAACTTTTTAATCTGGGGTTTTATGTGAACCAGCATGTTGCCACAATACTGTTCAGTAAGAATAGCTTGGTTGAAAACCAACACATTTCATCAGTTCCCGTTGAATCCGGGAGTCCACTGTCATTTCATTATTTGTTATTTCTCCTGCAGATCTGTTAAGGCGACCTATTAGTATTAGTAAGAAGCCAGTAAGACTGTTTGACTGTCAGTGGGGCGGCTGTGATAGTGTTGTTGCTACTGCTTTGAAAGCTGGCACAGTCGGCTTGCGTTTCCTTTGCCGCCTCATTAGGGTAATGACAAGATGCTAATATCATAATGGCCACAGATCACGTCTTCTGCTTGCTGGAATCATATGTCCAGCTGCACTTTGGAAGCAGCTATCAATGCAATTTACACTCTATTCATCTTCTTTATTGAAGTTTATGGAGGTAAAGCAAATCATTCGTAACTTGATGAACTACCAAAATGGAAAGGAATAATCAATGGTATTCCCTAAGCAGTATTATCATGGAAATGTCTTGATCTTTTCATCTTGATAGTTTAAGGATCTTTTTATGTACACCAGGGATTTACCAGGCCCCTAAAATGTGGCATTGATGTAAATAAAGATAAGATAAAAGATAAAAAGATAAAAGATAAAATTTATCGCATTTAAACATTCCACATGGGAACAGAGTGCACAAAATAACATTAGAAAGTTGCAATATCAACAAACAATTAATGACTATATTTTTACATACATATATACACATACATGTATGTCACTACTACAGTCTATTCATTATATTGGAAAACCAACTTGCAAATAACACCTATGTTGGCTGGGTCCTGATTTTTCATAATAAGAATAAACTGCTCTTTGGGTGTCATATTTAAAAATGAAGGGTTGTAGTTGGAGATAAAATGAAATAACTTTGACCGCTGATGCTTATATTTCTTACATTGTACAATGTGATGAAATTCATCTTCAATGATATTGCATTCATCACAGAGACGCTGGTCAAGAGGGTATAGTATATGGTTTTGTATGCCTGCCAGTTTCAATTTTCAAGTTATGGTCACTAAGACGGAGTTTAGAGAAATGTTTTCTATGATCTGGGTTTAAGCAGTGCATTAAATATGGTTCTAAGTATATTTCTTGTTTGAGAGTTTCATATGTTCTCATTTTATTGCCAGTGCTATTTGTCTTTTTTATAATATTTAGACTTTTTTGGAAATGTTTTTGATAAAAATTCTTTAATACTTTATTAGATAGTTTGGGCTGTTAATAATACTTCTGTTTAGACCTAAGTGGTCGATAAATGAATGTAATTTGTGAAGCCAACCAATATTCTTTCTTTCTAAAGCCATGCTTTCTTTAAAAGCATACTGCAGTAGAATATTTTTAGTGTTTTGCATATGAGAGTGGAAGTTCACCATTCGTTTTACAACATTCATTAAAATAGGATATAAGCCAAGTTCAGCTCTTGAACTCCAGTTGTGGGAATTCTTGGTAGTTTGTAATGTATGTTTACAGAATTTTTAAAAGCAGTTTTTCAGGCAGAAATGTGTCTATGTTTTTTTAAAGATATATAATTTGCACCCCATACTTCACTACCATATAGGGCAAACAGGTTCAACCAGAGTGCTAAACAATTTGCAAGAGATATCGGTTGGCAGATTGTAGTTTAACAGATTTTTCTGAAGGTAGTAGAGACAGCCTAATCCTTTTTTCCATAGAGAATGAACGCATTCTTTAAAATTCCCATTTGAGTAACATCTATTCCCAAATAGGTATATTTGTTTGTAATCGGTACAGGGTTGCCAGATAGATACCATTTTAATCTTATTTGTTTTGCTGTTTCCTCCAAAAATAACAATCTTTGTCTTACTTATATTAGTGTTGAGATCATTATCTTTGCAAATATTGGAAAGTTGCCCAAGGAGGTTTTTGTAAGCCATCTGGATCTTCTGATAACAGAAGTAAGTCATCTGCAAAAAACATTGTGGCTAAATGACATTTTGTCAAGTGATACTTACCTTCAATATCTGCTACATATGTTTCAAAGTCATAATGAACATATGAAAAGGGTTGGTGATAGGATGCACCCCTGCCGTAATCCAATGTTTGAATGAAATGGCATTGAACAGCCTTTATTAGTTTGAACACTATAAGTTACATTTGAGTAAAGGGACTTGATTATGTTTAATATATTGCCCGTAATTCCCATTAATGCAATTTTGTTGAATAGTTTGTGTCTATTAACAGAATCAAATGCCAGTTTGAAATCAACAAACAGCCATAGACCTTTTTTCTTTTTACTTCGGTATTTATCAATGAGTGTTTTAGAGTAAATATATGGTCTGTAGTCCTAAAGCCTTCCTGAAATCCAGCTTGGCACTTGTCACTTTGATTAGTTTCAGTTATGTAACTAACTATTCGTTATCAATATCTTGCAAAACAGCTTTCCAATACAACTACTGAGGGCGATTCCTCTGTAATTACTTGGGTCAGTTCTGCTTCCTTTCTTATGCAATGGAACAATAATTGAGTGAGCCATTTTGGTGGGAAATATCCAACTACTAAAAATATCATTAAATAATTTAATTATATGATCAATTATTATTGGAAAAAGACATTTGATAAATTCATTACTTATATTATCATCTCCTTGGGCTTTTCCCGATTTTATTCCTTTATTGCAGAAAAGATTTCATTAGCACAGATTGGAATATTAATTGATTGATTATGTTTAAGATTATCATTAAAATAATATTCCATCATTGTTGGATTAGTTATAATTGATGGCTTGTATAAGGTGTCTTGGAAATACTTCACTAATTTTCTGAGTCTGGTAATGTTTTATTTTTATCGTTCCCTTTAATATTATTTATTGTTGCCATAGCAATTTGAATCGGTTGCTGGTACATCCCTAAGTTTTGAAACTAACTTATCTTTATGGGCTCTCTTTTTTCTTCTAATTAATTTCTTATACATCTTTTTAGATAGGAATGCATTTTGTTTTGTTTCAGGACTATTATTATTATTCAGGCTAACAAATTTAGATTTCATGTCTACCTCTGCCTTTTTACATTTCATAATCATACCATGGGTTTTTCTTTTGAACTTTAGTTGGATTACTAGCTTTGGGTAGCAGACACATTTACTGAATAAGGATTTGATGTAAATTTGTCTACCATAACTTCTGCATCTTGAGGTGAATCTGGGATGGCCCCATGATGAATGCATCAAGTGCCTGCTTAGTTGCATCAGACATCACTGCTGAGTAAAACAAATGCTGGCTATCAGTGTGCCACTTTCTTCGTTTTCTTTCCTAAATATATATTTACACTTTCTGGGTTTTTTTTCTTGTATGGTTTTAACAGACACATCAAGTTTTAAAGACAACTGACAGTGATCCCGATAACCACGTGAGTGGTTTCACATTAAAATAAGTAACATAATTATAAAGTTCATCAGAGATGAAAATGTAATCAACTACACTCTGCCGTGTATGTATGTGACAAGTAAACTGTCCCAAGTGATCCCCAGCCCATACGACCATTCAGTGCCGTTAAACTTACAAGACGCTGCTAGTGATAGGAGTGATTGGCCAAATTTATTTGTTAATTCGTCTCTGCTGTTTCGTTGTGTTTGAATATTAGAGAAGATAGTAGATGGTATGTCTGGGAAAAAATTCTGGTCATCACTTGTCACACATTCAAAAACATTCCCCATTCTGGCATTGAAATCACCTCCAATAATTATATGCCCATATTGTGAATATTGTAGAATCTCCTTATAAATATGATCAAATGGGTCATTTTTGGTACATTTCCAGTATGACGAGTTATCAGGGGGAATATATGTGGTACATATATATATATCTTGGTCAACCGACCAAACTGTTTTATCTAATCTAATCCACAAAGTAAATTCACTATTGGACACAACAGTGATAAAAGGTTTTAAGTAAAGTTTGCATAAAAAAGCTAAGCCACCACGTCCGACTTGCACAAATTGTTTTCGTGGATTCAAAACACAGTAAAATCCATCAAAACACAAATCACATACATTCTCTGTCCAATAAAATCATAATAAGAGAAACATTTTAAAAGATCAGATTGTTTTAACTCAGATATTCCCTGAATGTTCCAGAAGGAAATATTAAGCATATTAGCATTTGTTATCATAATAAAAAATGCTGGCTGTTAAGCTGCTACCCTTGAAAACATACTGTTATCATGCTCCCAAGTATTGAACCACTCACACTGTTACATAAAATTATGCACAGGAGTATCTGAATAAGTTATTCAGACACTGAAGTGCATAATGGGCACTTTGGTAGTCATTAAATGGCTGATTGCTGCTAACACTAGTTGGAGCATTCCAAGAAATATTTTCATCTCTAACTGGCACATGGCTAGTATGTGAACGAGGTGCAATCGGGTAATTGTTTATGCCTTGTTGTCATGCATTCTATCATTTGCATAGGAGTTAGTGATAAATTTGATGGATAATTGTTTGTTGTCTGTTGTCTGTTCATCCTGTCATTACGATCTGGGTATATGTTAGAAGGACTGGTTGATGGAGTAGTACTTTGAGTTCCTTGTTGATAAAACTGGTTGCTTGTACTGTGCTCACACTGCACTTGGGATACAGTGTTTTCCTTGTTGGTGGTGACTCGGTCCGTTGCACGTGATGGTAATGGCGGAAAATCGTGCCTAGAGTGCCTGGTCTCCCTAGGGGCTGTCTGTATATTGTTGACTGTACCTTGACCTTGTCTACTGCTGCCATAAGTGCAAGTAAGACCCACCGATTCCAAGAATGAATTAGCAAAACACATATGATTTGTACTTGCTGGGGTGAACTTTATCATGGTACATACTCTTTTTTGGAGCACCACTTGCAGTACAAAACAGAGAAGAATGGTCAATGATGCTGACATTCAGAGAATGAGCCAACTGTTTTATTTTCTCATTGGCACTGTTGATGGCTTGGTACAGCTGACCTCTAGTTGAAGAGGGGATGATCATTGAGAAGAAGATTGCAGCATTAGGAAATTTACTTTTGCATACATTGAAAAGTAGTTTGTAATCACTTACTTCAAAGGAGTAATCTGGTGGGGTATGACAGTCATTTACTCCAGTATGCACAATGACATTTTGTACATTTGGTTTTGGTGATAATTTGTTTCACCTGTTCTGTTAGTTTATTTATCCCATGGCCCGGGTAAAACAGCACCTTTGATGTACGCTTCGGAACATGCTGACCGATGAACCGAGGAGAACAGAATCACCTAGGAAGAGTGATGTCACTTCATCACTGATGTAAGCTGGACGTACTTGAGCTACTGATGGTCTAGAGTTGACATGATATTTGTTTGTTTGGACATGATTCGAGTTGGTTTGGTTCTTTTTTACCTGGATGAATCCATCATTAGATGTGTTAGACTGGTTCTCTGAGCTGACTTTGTCATGTTGTGGTTCACTAGTACACACTAATGGCAAGTTTATTGTATCAGGTGAGGACTGCTGTGTAACCGCTGTGTCTATGGTTTCTTGTATTTTTTTAGTAGATGCTTTCTGAATATCCTGAAGGGCTTCAAGCTTGACAACATTTGTTTGCAGATTGGAGGATAACGTTTTATACTTTTTCTCTAGCTGCTCCAATCTGTGACTGAGTGTGTCATTTTCCTTTCTCATTTGAAGGTTATCAAGTTGTAATGTTTCAACAACTCCCTTGTAGGATTCATGCACTGCTTTGACTTGGTTAGCAAACTGCATACGAATATCATTAATTAGCTCTTCTGTATGTTTCATGTGATCATCCAGTCTTGATTCTTGGGTGCAAAAGGCTTCCCGTAAATCCGTCACCTTGTGACCAAAGTCTAATGCTGAACCTGTGCCCTGAATACTTTTCCGTATGGAACGTTTTGAGTGATTGGATTTGGCTGGTGATTTTTTGGTTTTAAAAAGTTTCTTGACTTTAGTACAGTTGTGATCGTTGTTAATTTGGTATTCTGTATCCGAATCACAATCAGACCTAGCAAGTTCAACAACTGGAACAGTCTCAATATCACTGGATTCAATTGTGTTGGCATGTTCCATTGTCACTTCTGTGCTTAGATAAGATAAGATAAAATTTATTGCATTTAAACATTCCACATGGGAACAGAGTGCACAAAATAACATTAGAAAGTTGCAATATCAACAAACAATTAATGACTATATTTTTACATACATATATACACATACATGTATGTCACTACTACAGTCTATTCATTATATTGGAAAACCAACTTGCAAATAACACCTATGTTGGCTGGGTCCTGATTTTTCATAATAAAAATAAACTGCTCTTTGGGTGTCATATTTAAAAATGAAGGGTTGTAGTTGGAGATAAAATGAAATAACTTTGACCGCTGATGCTTATATTTTCTTACATTGTACAATGTGATGAAATTCATCTTCAATGATATTGCATTCATCACAGAGACGCTGGTCAAGAGGAGTATATGGTTTTGTATGCCTGCCAGTTTCAATTTTCAAGTTATGGTCACTAAGACGGAGTTTAGAGAAATGTTTTCTATGATCTGGGTTTAAGCAGTGCATTAAATATGGTTCTAAGTATATTTCTTGTTTGAGAGTTTCATATGTTCTCATTTTATTGCCAGTGCTATTTGTCTTTTTTATAATATTTAGACTTTTTTGGAAATGTTTTTGATAAAAATTCTTTAATAACTTTATTAGATAGTTTGGGCTGTTAATAATACTTCTGTTTAGACCTAAGTGGTCGATAAATGAATGTAATTTGTGAAGCCAACCAATATTCTTTCTTTCTAAAGCCATGCTTTCTTTAAAAGCATACTGCAGTAGAATATTTTTAGTGTTTTGCATATGAGAGTGGAAGTTCACCATTCGTTTTACAACATTCTTTAAAATGGGATATAAGCCAAGTTCAGCTCTTGAACTCCAGTTGTGGGAATTCTTGGTAGTTTGTAATGTATGTTTATGATGAAAGGTTCTGATGTATTCTCATCTTCCATAATAGCATTCAGAACATTGCTATCTTCATCAGTTGTTGGACATTTATGTTGCTGATTGATCCAATAGCCAATTTTTCAGCAATATCTGAAATGATTGGTACTTCATTATTGTACCACAGTTGGGCCTGCCCCTGGAACATTAAATGACAAGTAGTTCTGTAGACATGAAGTGTTCCTAATTTTAAGGGTTTTGCATCTTTGTCTACCAGTGATATACATATTTTATCTTCTGTGATTATTTTCTTTGTATCATCAGTGACCTCTGTCCATTTAACTCTTAGGCATCGGTCATTTTCGCTTTCTTTCCAGTACCTATAAAAAATGGCCTGTCTGTACAGCTGAAATCTGTCCGGTGTTAATATCACACTTGCACATTTATTGTTGTTTTTCCAAGTAATGCTGATAGGTCATTTTTTTTCACATCAACATTGTTTTGTGTATTTTTTTTTTTATTTATAGCCTTATCTTTGTTAAGTGTATAATTCCTGGTTTCTTTTTGTATTTTTAATGCTGGGCCATTGGAATTACATATGTTTGTCTTCTCACTGGTAATAGGATCAGATGATAAACAGACCTCCTCCAAGGGTTCAGGCACAGCTGTGGCCATTAGGGCCATGCAGCATATAGATTTCAATCACATGGTATAAATGTGTTAGGGGTCATTTAAGGAGTTGTTTAACAATTAACCATCTTACCTCAGTTCTTAAATCAGCAAAGATCCCTTGGGAGGCCTCACTATTTTAGTTGGAACAATTATTCCTGTAAACTTTTGGATATTCCATGGACAGTTTTTCTGCAAAAACTCCTTTAGTTAGAATCCTCTCCTAAAACAATTTTCACCACAAATTCCAATAGGTGTTATGAATACTTGGTCCAAGTTTTGGTTATCCAAACAGGGTGGAAACTTACTAAAATTAAATATTTCGGCAGAGCTAAATGATAGCAACTGTGCGTGTCGCTCTTGGCAATGATAACTGGCTTCTTTTAAATCCTGACGTATATTTCCTGTAGAATGTAGATTTATTTTCACCAGTACTCGGTTTAAGTGATTTATAAATGAATATATTTCTTCTTTTGATTTGAATTCAAATCATGCCAAGTGGTTGTTGTTGTTCTTCTTTTTTCCCTTCTTTTTATATTTGTAGAATTTCTTTTAATATGTTTATACAATGGCCATATACATATATAGATATAAGTCTTAAAACGAATCATTTGCAATTTGAAAAGAATGTGAAATGTTGAATACAAATGTTAATACACCATAAATACATGAACACAAGTTTAACTCTTTTTTTAAGATGGGGGTAGGACGTAGCTTGATGAGCGGTCGGTCTAGTATCGATCCCAATCGGTGGACCCATTGGGCTATTTCTCGTTCCAGCCAGTGCTCCACAATTGGTGTAACAAAGGCCATGGTATATATTATCCTGTCTGTGGGATGGTGCATATAAAAGATCCCTTGCTGCTAATCGAAAAGAGTAGCTCATGAAGTGGCGACAGCAGGTTTCCTCTATCAATATCTGTGTGGTCCTTAACCATATGTCTGATGCCATATAACCATAAATAAAATGTGTTGAGTGCGTTGTTAAATAAAACGTTTCCTTCATTTTTTAAGGCAGATCATGAGGCAGTAAATACAACCTGTATCTGGTACCTTTTTTTTTTTTCTTGAACAGAATCAGCCACATATCAAAGCATGATCTTATCAATACTCAGTGAATATAAAATATTTATGCTTGGCTGGATAACTTCTATTTTCACTTTTGGTAATTCAGTAAGAAAACAAAGACCTTTTAGATTTATTTTTATCCTGACCGTGCAATGTAATGTTTTGATAAGATCATTTTTATGCATTTTCAGTTTCAGTTTAAATATGCTATTACCATCCAAAGTAGAAATCTGTAACAAAATAATCAATTCATAATTTTGGCTATGATACTAAGAGTTCCAGAAGATGCTATGAATCATTAATAGCCGTAGTTAATAAATATAGCATTCTGCAGTACAAAATGGCAACCAGACATATCTAGTTTAATGGTGGGGGGGGGGGGGGGGGGGGGGGGGGGGGGGGGGGGGGCTGTGGGGGGGGGGGGGGGGGGGGGGGGGGTGGGGGGGGGGGGGGGGGGGGGGGGGGGGGGGGGGGGGGGGGGGGGGGGGGGGGGGGGGGGGAGAGTTAAAATTTTAATGTGTTTTTATTATTTATTTATTTTAATTCTTTCATTTTATTATTATTGGTGTGAGTAATTATACCAGATGTTAAAATGTTTTTAGGCCAAAAAAAAGAAGTTTGTTTCAGGTAACATGGCCAAAAAAAGTAGGGTAGGTAGGTAGGATGGGTTTTTTTGTTTTGTTTTTTAGTTCAAAGAAAGGTTACCCTACCTTAAATGTGTTTGCCAGAGAAAAACTCAGTCTCAAGATGAAAGACATGAAGGCAAGCTGTCTGAAAAATCTTAGTTTACTCTTTGCAGCCAGAGAGAAATAAAAACAATCTCACTGTCAATGTCAGTTTTAAGTTTCACATGCCATTTTCAAAAGACAGGAAAACAAAAAAAGTTCAAACTATTCCTTTCACCAAAAAATTTTTCAAACTATTCCTTTCACCAATAAAAGTCAGTAGATGACTGCACAGAAACTTCACAGCTTTGTCCAGTTTTGTCAGAGGATGAGTGCACAAATTTGTCCAAGTTGGTCAATAGATGTTTGCACAAAAACTTCACAGATTTGTCCAACTTATATTGGAAATAACAAAACAATACTAATTTTGTGTGCAATTTACAAATCAATCGGCTTAGAAATGAATAACTTGTAGTAAATTTCATAGTAATAAAAAAGGCGTTCCTAGCCCGAGTACTCTGACTGTAAGAGAGCTAGATGGACATTTGGACATAAATAATGAGAGCGTGTTTATGTTCAAATGTCCGTCTAGCTCTCTTACAGTCAGAGTACTCGGGCTAAGGCGTTCCCTGTGGGACGGACTTATAGTTTTAATGTTTATTAGCCTATTGAACGGACCCATGCTAAAATCACCCAAATTAATTTATTCCCAATTAACTGAAACACTGAAATAAATGTGAACTGTTTAATGTTTGTGGTTATTCTTGAATATTCCGTTTATTTAATTATTACCCATGCTCATCAGTTGATAGGCCTATCTACATCACTGGCGTAGGAAGCGGGGAAGGGGGTACTTTGTAGCAGCATCGATGGTTTATATATTAATTTTATACGTGTGTGTACCTACTCACCCCACTTTTTGGTATCTTCCTACAGGCTACACCCGTGTATATTAACAAATTCTGGGTACTAGGCCTAAGCAGTAGCCAACAACGAAAATTGTACCATGTCTTCTTCAAATGACCTTTGCATGCGGAAAAAAACACGATGACTTGTAGTCTGTGCATGTGGTCTGTGCATGTGGTATCGAGAAATCCTTGATTGTTTTGTTGAGATCACACGTTGTTTTGGGAAAATAAACCTACAATGTATGAGATGACTGGAGTTACGATAATACGATATATTTTCCTCTATAGGCCTACAGTATTTAGCAGTTTGTAATAAAAGCCGTTTAATCACCACACACGTTACCGTACTGTCATGCGATCTCGTGTGTCACCAATACCGTGGTACCTAATAAGAGCACGTGTTATTAACTGTTTTACACTCGGTTTTATAACTTACTCTTCTTTGGCTAGTGGACAAACAACATTTACTAGCCAAGCTTAAAATGTTACACGCCACAGTGCGACACTACTCATTTTATATCATTTATGAATGTGTTGTAAGTATCTGTTAGCCCCAATTACTAAAATCAACGATGAATTCCGAATTGTACCGACAATTAATACGGAATTCACAGTGCTCAATCGGACAACTTCGTAAATAGTGAAATGTTCTGACTGCACAATGATGTCAACAAATTTCATTTGTTTTCGCTGCTAGGACTCTGAACGCACATGGCAAATAATTTAATGCTTAGACGTTTTTGGAGTCGGTCGCCAGATGACGACGATAATAAATTCAATCAGTCGCCACGCCAACATTTTGGTCGCAATGTAGAACACTGGTTAATGATTCCAATTTCAAACAAATTAGTTATGCTCATATCCATTCAATGTCCAGGCATGTCTAGTCTGGGTCCAGTCTCTAACAACGCCAGTGATTGGGTCCAGGGCACGGCGTAAGAAGGTGCCAAAAAGTGGGGTGGGGGTGTATAAAAATCATCACTGCTGCCCTTCCCCCCCCCTCCCCACCCATACGCACACACACCCCTCAACCTCCATTTAACACACACTGACGTAAGAGTTATCCTACTTGAGTACTTCTGTCGTCTGCTTTGTCGATCCGTGACCACAAGTTCTCTGTGCGCTTCCCCCCACCCCACCAGAAAAAAAAAAATTCAGGGTCTGTGGCAAAATTTAGGGTCAGTCTGGTGACCAGAAACAAACAATTTTAATTTTTTGGCCTTATATAGTCCATTCACAAATAATGTCATTTCCTGATTCTTGATTCAAAATCCCCAAATATTTTATCCCTAGATTTTGTGGTGGCATTACAAGGCATTGAAATAAGCACAAGCTAGTAGCCTATGAGTAGCAGTGGCGACCTGGTCATCACCTAGGAGCAGCCAGTCGAATGTCTTTAAATTGAAATCACACTTACGTGTGTTATCAACATGTGTTATCAAAAATAACTAATGATGTTATCACCAACAGGTGTTTAATAAATAAACATTTTATAGTGCAAGTTGTGGTTGAACTATTTAATAATGCAAGTTGTGGTTGAACTAACTGAAGTATGTTCATTATGTTCTGTTTTCAGTCTCAAGGACGATGTGAGATCATGCTGACCCTGGAGAAGGTGGTGGGCGGGATCGGCTCGGCCGGCAATAACTGTCACAAGGACATCTACAAGGCTGCTAGGCAGGCAATGACGGACCGGTCCATGTCCGTTAGGTGGGCTGCGGCAAAGGTTGGTACCTCGCTTTACTTTTTATGCTAGGGTTTGACAAATCACCTTGTCCTTGGTTCTGGCTAATGAAATTTTGTTCTGGAGTAGTCAAAATTGTCATCTATATTACTGTAAAATACTTTATTTTGTCTTGGAATTTATTTTCCCATTTTTCATACATGTATTTTATATCCTAGAAAAAATAACCTTTATTATTGCACGTGTATTATTTCAGTATGTCTGGTTTAATACCTAATCATCTGGAAGCATTTTCCTAAAAACTTAATGAATTTATTGAATGAAAGAATGAATAAATTAATGATAGTTTAGTTATATCTAATTGACTGGTTTGGCGACTTGGATCAGTTACTGTAAATAATAAATTATTAGCATTCTTTAAATTTAGCGAAAATTAAATACATGTAAGTGACATATTAGCGGCATAAAACTTTAATGAGGTCATCATATGAAACACTGAAAAAACCCTGTTACGTTGTAGGATCGGTTGAATTAATACTATTGATAAATTTTGACATTATGCGGCTTAGAGACAACTTAAATTTAGAAGAAAATTGTAGCAGTGTGCATGCTAACACATTTGTGTTGTTTGCTGTCATTTTGATTTAATGAATAGCATGTAACCATTGTTGTGTGTGTTCAGTTAATCACTGACAAAACAATCACACAAAAGTTTTTAGAAAGTCTTGTAACTATCTTTTAAATTTAGTGTCATGAAATTTTATCTTCTTGTATGGCTTTGCTAAATTTACTAAAATTGTGTGCTCCCTAACATTTTCTGTTTTACAGTAAACAAAAAAAATCTTTGTTTATTTGGTTTTACCAGTTTTTGTCCACTGGTTCCAGACTTGTTTGTACAAGAGTCTAGACCAGCTGACACTAATGTCAGTGGTTAAAGCAAGTTTGAAAAATGGTGCCAATAAAATGTTATCAGTGGTGACATTGTTGTGTGCATCTGATGTCTGAAGACCCACATGTATCAAAAACGTTACATTGGCAAGGCTTTGAATAAAACCAATGAATGTTGAAAGGGTGGGGGGAGGTAAATCTTACTTTTTATTAAAGCATGCTTAAAGGGTGTATACTACCAAATCAAATCCCATAGACGACAATAGTAACATATGTGGCTAAAACTCCTACCTGCAACGTATCAATCGACATAAACGCCACGGATATAAATACTACCACCCCTCACCCTTAAAGTGAATCACAAAAAAGTGGGTGTCAAGCTGCTCATTTCTGAGATAACGGGTAGCGTCTATGACTACCCTAGTTCCGCACAAAATTTGAGTACTTTTTTTTACAGGTACCCCATTCATGTTCCAAGCACAAGGCTACTTGACACAGTGGTACTAGATGAAATAAAATTGCATACATTTTTAGCCCAGATGAAACTAATTTTTTTTACAACCAACACACTCACATTTATAACCAATCACAGGACTTGTGGTGTTCACTTCTCTATCAAAAGTTCGGTGCACCTCGAACTTTGACCCAGCCGGAAGTTATTTGGTTTAGTACTACCTATACTGATAATATACATTTTTCAAAAAGTGTCCTGCTATGTGTTTTTATGACAACCAGGATCTGGTGTATTCTGACATAAAGTGACAGCCTCACTGAAACTGTTGTTTCTACAGTGCAACCTAATATAATGTACACCTCATAAGGCATATATATTGTATACAGTTTTGTACAAATGCAATATGTCATATTAAACAACAAAATGTTTTAAAATAAAACTCCTGAAGATATTTACTGTCAGTTTGGTGTGTGTACTCAGGTATATATGTAGAGACAACAAAGATAGTCCGAGTACCTCTACTCCTTTAAAGTATCCCATTAAAACACATGCACTTGACTGACCCCTAGATTAGGAGACCTGAACAGGTACATCAAAAAAATATCAGTATTAAAAAAATACACTTTCTGAGGAAGGAAACACCAACCTGTACCTGTATGAAGTAATAACTTAATGTTCTGGACATTTGTGTTGGGAGGAAATCCTGTATGCAGGGTGTGGCCGTCTTCAAGTTACCAGGTGTGGGAATTTCAAATCCATCGGCCATGCTGATTTTCATAATGAACCATCAAAACCATTGGGAGCCACCCATATTCCTGACTATATTTTATTTGTAGCCTACTGTAGTTGGAGCTTTTAATATTTGTGATATCTGGAATTATCATCCAGCTTTCACACATTTATTTTTGATTAATTACTTTAAAAAAACTACTTTTAAATGACATAATTACCCGAACTTCTATTTTATTGCATTATTTTCTAATCCAGATCAATACAATATGTATATTGGATGTATTTCTACAATCAGTAATCCAGCATTTTATTTAGCTAGTAACATTGGGTAATACAGCTTTAACAATAAAATAAATTACCAACTTACTCCAAGGCAGATAATCAAATCTGAAAAAAACTGGTTCTGAATCCAGTATAAACCTAAAATGGTCTTCATGAGAGCAAACTAAGTGATTATTAAAAAAAATATTTGATCTGGAGATCTAAAGGTATGTTTAACAAGATTATTGTTATGTATAACTAAGAACAGAAGGCACACTAGTGACAACAAATTTAGTTATGTCTTTGGTGAAGTTTTTCATTAAATTTATTTTAAATTTTGCATAAAACTACAAACTTGTCTAAAATATAACTTAGCACCCTATAAATATGTCAAAATGACAATAAAAATCAAGTTCTTTACAAATTTGAGTTTTCAGAATTGCATACATGAAAAATTAACTATGTTAATGGAAACTAAAGACATTAACCCACTATTGACACATGTTATTTTTAATATAAAAATAAATTGCTATTAAAATCTTAATTCAGGTTGCCTATATATAACACCATATTTAAGAGCAGTTGTATATGGCAAGTCAAATACCATATAAAAAGAAATTATTGAATATTTACAGTATGAATTATAGGCCAAAACCAACTTTTCCTCAGTGCTAACTTTGATTCAAAATCCATTCAGAGCCATGTACAGTGATTAGTGTCACGGTCAAGGTCATTGTGAACTTGCGTGGTCCAGTGACAGCTAATTAATCAACCAGTATAGTTTAATTAAATAAATTCACAAAATCATAATTATTTTTTATTATGCACTGAATATGTGCTATAGGGTGTATACTACCAAATCAAATCCCATAGACGACAATAGTAACATATGTGGCTAAAACTCCTACCTGCAACGTATCAATCGACATAAACGCCACGGATATAAATACTACCACCACTCACCCTTAAAGTGAATCACAAAAAAGTGGGTGTCAAGCTGCTCATTTCTGAGATAACGGGTAGCGTCTATGACTACCCTAGTTCCGCACAAAATTTGAGTACTTTTTTTTACAGGTACCCCATTCATGTTCCAAGCACAAGGCTACTTGACACAGTGGTACTAGATGAAATAAAATTGCATACATTTTTAGCCCAGATGAAACTAATTTTTTTACAACCAACACACTCACATTTATAACCAATCACAGGACTTGTGGTGTTCACTTCTCTATCAAAAGTTCGGTGCACCTCGAACTTTGACCCAGCCGGAAGTTATTTGGTTTAGTACTACCTATAATATAAGAACACAGTAATCTTTTAAAGAATTCTTTCATTGTGCTTTCAAACTATTAAATATGTTTTACTTATTAATGGTCACAATATGAAATGCAAAGAGTTTCGTAATATGCTGACTGATGTACAGTGTATGTATCATTTATATCGATAATAATATTGTTATGATGTACTTCATGGGTGTATGGGATAGAACTTTACTTGTGTGTGTGGAGGGTGGGAGGTGGGTGGAAGGTCTTTGCTCTTCTGTCTGTGGGATTCTGCATATAAAAGATCCTTGGTGCTAATCAGAAATAGTAGCTCATTGTGTAGCGGAAGCAGGTTTCATCTCGTCATCTGTGTGGTCCTTAGCCATATGTCCGACACATTATAACCATAACTAAATAGTGTTGAATATGTCATTAAATAAAACATTCCTTCCTTGTTCTGAAAAATGCTAATTTTTCCTATCAATTGGATCCACATGTCATATAATCGTGTTATGGTTGGATAAGATGTTTGTAACACGACTGGTATATCAAAGGCCGTGATATGTGTTATCCTGTATGGGATGGTGCATATAAAAGATCCCTTACTAATGGAAAAATGTAGTGGGTTTCCTTTCTAAGACTATATGTCAAAATTACCAAATGTTTGATATCCAATAGAGCTGATTAATAAATCAATGTGCTCTAGTGGTGTCGTTAAACAAAACAAACTGTAGATAAGATGTCCTGAATTTTTATGTGAATGAATATGGAAAAACAGAAAAGGTCAACATGGATAACAACAACCCTGTTTTCTATATTACATTTGTGATTCTAAAATAGTCTCATAAACTGCAGGTTTGATTTAGTTTACTTGCACGGTCACTGACTGTTCTTGCATTGCCTGTTTACAAATCGTTTGAATTGGTTAATTAAGTCTGATGCTTGTTTGTTCCAGGCACCAATATTGATTATTGGTTTGTTCCTTCTGTGTATTTAAGACGGAAAAAAAAGTCCAACATTGTTAAAAGTATTGGAAATATGACGTCTGCAAAAGATTTCTGTGCTGAAAATTAGTGATATTTATAGTTGTTTCATTCCATCGTAAATCCCTGTTGTGCTGGTAGAATGACATGTCATTTCCTTGTTTAAAGTAATAGAACTAGTAATCAGGCAAATGCAGCCTTATTTGAACATTTGCTGTCTTAAATGCTGTATGATTCAATTAAATGGATTGGCTGATTTCAGTAGTACTTGATGAGAATTGCTATTAACATACCAGCATTTTTTGTAAATGTCTTGAGTTTATCATCGTCTCCTGCAACAGATAAGAAGAACATGTAACTGTTGAATAATTTCATTACAAGCTAAAAATAAACTCTGTGCATTTAATTTTAGAAAGACATTCAGTGTGGCTCTGGTTCAAATTATAAGAAATTTGGCAAGAGCCAAAATGTTAACAGTTGTTTGATATGTGTATGAAAATGTAAATTCCTTTTTACACAACCTTGTTTACAGTGTGATGGGTTGTTTTGGGGGTTTTTCTTTAGATTTAGCGATGCAAAGTAAAGATTTTTAGATAATTTAGCAGTATCCATATTTAAATTTTAAATATATTGAGTTGGTTTTATTGTTTTTCTTTAAATTTAGCTATGCAAAGTAAAGATTTTTAGATAATTTAGCAGTATCCATATTTAAATTTTAAATATATTGAGTTGGTTTTATTGTTTTTCTTTAAATTTAGCGATGCAAAGTAAAGATTTATATATAATTTAGCAGTATCCATATTTAAATTTTAAATATATTGAGTTGGTTTTATTGTTAACTGTTTATTAATAAAAGTGAATCTAGTGAATGCAGCTGATGTTGAGCATAATTGTGTAAACTTGGGGAAGTCTTCATACTTCAAGAAAATAATAAAAATCAAACTATATTAACACCAAGAAAGGTAAATATTATTGTTTTAGTACAAGTTAGAAAGTTATACCTTGGCAGTTGTACCTTTATTTCTTGTTTCCATAACCCACTAGGTAAATGTATTGTTATGTGCTTTTAAAAAAATTACAGTACTCGCAGCCTGGCCAAATTAAAATTTAAAATAAATGCTTCATATTGTTTTGAATATAAATTGCACCATTGTGGCAGTGCAATGAATACTAGATTGCGACAACTCCAGATTAATTTTCTGGACTAAAGGATCGTAGACAAAATATGTTTATATTGTTATCAAGTTAATTAACAGTACAGGTAGTACAAGCACATGTATTTAAATTATTAATTAAATGGTTACAACATGTATACGTCCGCATCAAACCCCTGGGAAATCCACCTATTCGGTAGGTAGTTGTTACATAATGGTTTTTATTTCTTGTTTGTGCATGCAACAGTATTCATTAAGAACTATCTACAGGCTGTTGCTCACTCTGTTTTATGTACTTGAGTTTAAAATAACTTAATCTTTGAATGATTCAAGTCATTGTTTATCGTCTCTTCAATTGTAGCCATTGTTATCTATTCTACCTAGATTTATTTCTTATTTAATCTCACATGGACTGGTGAAGATGTGGCTACGAGCTGGCACCAGTCCAACAATTGGTTGAGAATCAATATCTCGTTTCAGTTTTGTCTCTTCTTTTCAAAGTAAAACGGAGAGATATAGGTATTTTTTTTCTGATGATGGTTGTGGTGGTGATGGCATCAACTTTTATGTTAAAGTTTTGTGTTTAGATGAGTTTCTCACAAACTATAAGTCTTAGGTCAATGAAATTATGGATCTTCATCAGTGTACTACAGGGTTTGAAGGTTACCGTTAAACAATTGTAAATGCTGTGGTTGCCCTCCTTACTTATAATTGTGCCCCCAAAATTGGACATTGTCAGTGGCAAGAAAAATGCTGTGGTGCCCTAATTTTCCCATACATTCCATGCTGTATATATATGTAAGTTAGTAAAATTACAATTGGTAATAGTAATATGAGAAAAGGCATCTACATCAAACAAATTGCATAGGCTACAGTTAAGGAAAGGTTTGATTTAGTGCCTGTCCAATTTGCAATTGTCAACTAATTTCTGTTACTAAACTGAAAGCAACACTAGCCATGCTATGACTATGTTTAATAATAAAATTTAAATAATATAAAAATATTTTAAACATTCATTCATTATTCACCACAGCTCCATACACTGTTTTGATAAAATGATTGATTCGACTTTTGTTTGTTCATATACCTTTGTCTGACACTCAGTAGCCAATGTTCCTTTGTATTATGGTGTTATTAAACATTAATTTATTCATTGATTTAGCAGTACTGAGTCATTCATTCATTCATTTATTCATTATACTTATTTTCGTGTTTCTATCCAATTAAGGTTCAAGCATGCTTTCCTTGGCACACACCTTTGCTATCTAGGCTGTCTGCAGGACAGTGGATTAGTTATTAGTTGTTAGTGAGAGAAAGAGGGTGTAGTGGTCTTACACCTACCCACTAAGTATAAAACTCATTCTGGGTGGGAGCCGGTACTCAGCTACGAACCATGTACCTACCAGCCTTATGTCCGATAGCTTAACCACGACACCACTGAGGCTGTTACTAAATTTATAAACCAGCTCGCTACAAACGGTTTGATTAATAATCAGATCACGGTTTAACTAACAGGATCTCTGTGTTTCTTTGTAAATCTAGTACTTTACTCTGTTCTTTCAGCAGTCATGTTTTGCTTAATTTCTCCCATACATTATTTACTGGCACTATGTTTTGATGGCACTGCCTGTTTTTCTTGGCCTCTGGCAAACAAAGCATGGTATTGGTGAGACTGTCTGGCTAGTACTTCAGAGGATTCCAGTCAGTGTTGTAGGTGTTTGCAGCAGTGCCACATCAAAAAAAACAATCTACTTTTTCTTGTCATCCTAACTGTCTGGAACTGCCCAGAGGATTGTTCCTGTACAAGGAATGACATTTAACCCATGTTTTAATGATTAGCCATCATCTTATGATATTTCCAGACACTCCATCTGTGCTCTTAAATGAACATGAAACAAGAATTATTTTACAGCATTCACATTACTTTCATCCTATATATTTACATGTAATGGCTTTATCTTGTCCATCCTTTATATTGATGTGTTTTTGTCATACTGTTCAGTTTTATAAGATTATTTTTGTACAGTAATTATGTATATTATACATACATAATTTATAATAAACCCTTGTAAGTTTATATTAAATTTTAGGGGACCATCCTGAATTTGTAGCCATTTTAAAGTGTTTTTAAATAATCTTAATCTCTTTTAAAAATGAAACTTACAAATTTCTTGGGCTACATATTTTTTGTTTTGAATATAAATATCTGTATATGCAACACATTTCTGGCCATTTTAATGTTTTGTTGTAGCTCAAATTGTTTACATATCATTTTATTTTTCTTTCAAATGCCAAACGAAAATCTAAATCTTGAGCAGGTGCATCTGCAGAAAATTAGGATGGGGTGGGTTGAGGGGTCTGTACTGTGGAGAGTAATGTTTTTAGCAGGTGTTGAGTCCTGCTAATCTGGAAAGATATTGAATATATATATATATATATATGTATATCAGGGATGGGGAAAAATGAAATTGTCAATCGGTCCCACTTGATGTCGTCACTATGGGGGGGGGGGGGGGGGGTGGGGGGGGATAAAAAAAAAAAAAAAATGAAGAACATTTAAAAGACTATATTTGCCAAATAGTTTTTAAAAAAATCATAGTGACATTTGTATAGTTTTATCTTGAATCATGAACACGAAACGATAAACATGAAAACCACACAAATTGTATATATTTTACATAATGGAATAAATAATATAAAAAAAAGGAATAAAAGTGGGACCGGCAAACGCACGTTTTTAAAAATTAATTTTGGTCTCGGAGATCGAGAATCGGTCCCAGACCGGGAAAAAAGGGCTTTTTCCCACCCCTGATATATATATAATTCATTATTATTATTATTATTATTATTATTATTCCAACTATATCATTTAGGCCTACTATGTAAAATGTAATTAACTTATAATTAAAATTGCCCCCAAAAATAATTCACCAAAATGAAATAAATGTTTTGTGTAACATGTAGTCTACCTTAATCAAACTGCAAGTATTATTTTGGGGCTACATGTACCTTGAACACTGCCTTTAAACCAGTTTTTAAATTAATAGAAGAAAGATATTTAATCCTTTACAAGTAAATATTTTAAAATTTTAACTTAATTTCCGTGCTTATAACCAATTACGTTTCAAGCACACTGTCTGGGGCATGCACCTCACTATCTCATCTATCTGCTCCAGAGGGACATGGGTTAATGGCTTGTTGTTGGTGCTTTGTGATACTGATTGCCATTAAAAAGAATTCCATACTTTGAGTGCAACAAGTGTTTGTAGATGATTACTCCAGCATTATCTTGATGTGAGCCAACAAGGCTGTCCTGTCTTGTTTAGCTTGGCACGGATATAGGTCTGCTGCACATGCTGATAGATATGGTGTTTATGGTTGGAAGACTTCCAGTCAGTTGGCTTGTGAATGAGAAATATGTATTGTCATTCTGATGCACCCTGCTGGAGATACACTTCTAGCTGGGATCGTGGTTACTTGATGCACTGGGATATGTATTGTTGTTGCAACGCTTTATGTGCATGCCATATATGTCTTCTTATCTTAGAATAAGAGGATTGGTGCTGTTTGATGTGTAGATATAAGGTCTTTTTCAGAATTCATTGGGAGGGAGGAGGGGGAGGCAATTTTTTATTAAAATAATAAATTATATTTAAATAAGTTGTATGTATTGGTGGAAAGATTTGGCATCCAGTCAACTCGATGTGTTCTTTTTTGGAACATTCTTGATTATTTGATTTAAAGGGAAAAGGTTGGTTGTCATTTCAAGAATCATATTTTTGTAATATATGTCTTACATTGTATATACGGATTGTGAAAATAACAGACAAACGTTAGAGTAAGGCAGAACCTTTTACAGAATTTGAACTGCAGTCTTCAATATGAGAGTTCAAATTTCAAATAAATGGTTTATTTCCCGTTACATTTGAAATCATTTGGGGGGTGGACGTAGCCCAGTGGTAAAGCGCTCACTTGATGCACGGTCGGTTTGGGATCAATCCCCGTTGGTGGGCCCATTGAGCTATTTCTTGTTTCAGCCAGTGCACCACGACTGGTATATCAAAGGCCTTGGTATGTGCTACCCTTTCTGTGAGATGGTGATATAAAAGATCCCTTTCTGCTAATGGAAAAATTTAGTGGGTTTCCTCTATAAGACTATATATGTCACAATTACCATATGTTTAACATCCAATAGCCGATAATTAATTAATCAATGTGCTCTAGTGGTGTCATTAAACAAAACAAACTTCTTGAAATCATTTGCATATATTGTTTAATATTGGCACTCTGCAAGACTGAAATCGTGTAGACATGATTCTACCGGGAATTTATAAAGTCAGTGATCACTTTAGATTCCTGAAGACTTAGCATCCATTATAAACATAATCTATCTACAAATGTATGGTGAAAAGAAATGGAGAACACAGTAGTTCTTGATAGAAGTGTGCAGTCCAATTTTGAAAGTGGTTAAAACGCTTCCCAGTTGCTTCTAAGTGATACCATTAATAACCTTCTGTTACAAGTACACACATATAGTTGGAAGAAAAAAACCCCTATACCTAACTGTTCATAGAAAGAAATAATTTTATGATTAATGATAGTAGGTAACTGACATCACATTGACATTCTGTTTTTTGATGTCTTGGTCTGTGTGACTCCATCTCTTTCTTTTTCTATGTCTCTTCTTACACACTCGCTCTTTCTGTCTCCGTCTCATTCTCATCAGGTAATATTATGTTAATTAAAACCTTCAAAAATGCTGATCTAAATGAAATGTAAAATTAATCAACTTGAGGGGGTGGGATTTAGCTCAGTCGGTTGAGTGTTTGCTTGAGGTGCTTGCATCATAGGATCAAACCACCTCAGTGGATTTTTTCTTGTTCCAACCAGTGCCCCACTGCTTTGGTATGTGCTTTCCTGTCTGTGGGAAAGTGCATATAAAAGTTTCCTTGCTGCATTAGGAAAAATTTAGTGGGTTTCCTCTAATGACTATGTGTCAGAATTAGCAAATATTTGACATACAGTAGCTGATGATTAATTAATCAATGTGCTCTAGTGGTGTTGAACAAAACAAACTTTAACTTTGTTTTAACACATTTTAAATTATCCTTAAATAGACAATATACATTAAGTACACATTGATTCAATGTGTACAAACTTTATATATCAATAATATCATTTATCAAACATATTAAACAATTGTTTTAAACATACATTGGAAATACTAAATATATAATTAATGTTAAGAAGTGGAATACTAATATTGGCTACATACAATGTATGCATGTAACTTGTACAGATTACATACACTATATTGACCCACATTCCAATGTCACATTCAGTAGTTCTAACAGGGTTACATTGTAGGTTAGTGTCTATGTAAAAAATGTTTGTGTAATGCTTTTAACATTCCATACTATTAGTATTACCAGCAACAGAAAACATCTGTTCTTTGACCTTAATCTTAGCCTTGTTGTTCATTTGACATGATAATAATTACCATGATCAAGTGATAATAGTTACTGCAATAAAAATGAATGATTCAATGAATGATTCATGATGTTTAAGCTGTGTTGGGTGTCAAACTAAGATATTGGTGCCATAATACTGTCTTTGAACACGGTGCCAAAAACACAGTTTGTTTAAAGATAGTCTCTCCTCCCCATCTTATGTCTGTATGTCTGTCTGTCTGTCTCTGTCTCTGTCTCTGTCTCTCTCTCTCTCTCTCTCTCTCTCTCTCTCTCTCTCTCTCTCTCTCTCTCTCTCTCTCTCTCTCTCTCTCTCTCCCTCTCCCTCTTTCTCTTTCTCTTTCTCTCTCTCCATCCCTCTCTCCCTCTGTTGTGTGTGTTGGCACCATTCCAAAGGCTAGTAGATTATGTTTTGTTCTGTTCCATTAACGATTATGTATGCTAATAAACAGAACTATTAAAGGCACATTCCCATTCATATATGATATGTAGATGATTATTTAGGATATAACCATTTTGGCACGCCTTGTTGCTAGATATATCTGTAGAACTGGCATTTTTGGAACACATTTTGATGGTTTAATCTTGGGAGTATCCCATCTCATATTTCATTGAGAACATTGTGCTAAATGGTGCTAAAATTATAGCAAATGATTTATTGTAGATTTTATTTCTGCATCTGTTGGCCACAAAGATGGAAGATAAATCCTGTTTTATGGAGCTTTCTGTATACTCCAATAAACCATCGGAGCTTTACAAAAGTACATAAAGTCGATAGACTAGTTAAACTACCTCAAACGGTCAACTCTTTGAAGAGACCATCTGTCTAAAGAAGCTAGCGTACTATGACCCCCTACTTTTGTCCACTGTAATAATAAAATTGATGTAAAGGCTTATTTTATGGGATTCTGATATTGCTTTCCTGTCTTTGGGAAAGTGCATATAAAAGATCCCTTGCTGCATTGGGAAAATGTAGTGGGTTTTCTCTGCTGACTACGTGTCAGAATTACCAAATGTTTGACATCCAGTAGCTGATGATTAATTAATCAGTGTGCTCTAGTGGTATTGTTAAACAAAACAAATAACCAAACAACCACTTTTCTCTAAGGTCCACCTTTGAAATAAAGCTACAGGTACTTAAAATTAAGTTAAAACTTTGTAAATTACATTTTATAAATTTTTTAATTCACAAATTTTTCTTTTTTGTTTCAGTGTATGTACCAGTTAGTTAATGAAGCTCCATTTATGTACAACAATGAGCTTGAAACAGTTGCCTCCCTTTGTTTCCGTGCACTTGATGGGTCCAATTATGATGTTCGCTGTGCTGTTGCTAAGCTGCTGGGAAATTTGATGGCTACTGCCCAAGCACCACCAAAGACTTCTTATGGTAATTTTTTAAATGGTAGACTCATTCCTGCCAAAATATTACTTTTTTTTTCTTTTTAGAAACACTGTTATTAACTGCAAAAGCTGAAGGTTTTTTTTAAAGGAATTTGTTGTTAATTATTATGTCTTTTTTTTATCATCATTGTATTCATTTTAACCATTTTTATTGTTGTTTCTTGTTATGTAAAGTTTTTAATAAGATAATAATCATTGTGGTATTGTGAAGGATCATAAAATAGTAAAAAGTATGAGTGGCATGTATAGGGCAATGGTACAATGTTTGGCTGAGGTGCGATGGGTCATAGGATCTATTGCCCTCGATGGACTCTTGTGTCTTTCATGAAATTAATAGTGTAATCATAATAGTATTCAAGGATTTGCTTTCTTTTGAAATTGTAAAAGGTATTTAAAAATCTTAATTTTAGAAAAAAAATTGAATTGAATAAATACAATTTCCAGATATTAGTAGAATTCCATAGATGCATACTGTAAAATCTTGATTTTTCAGTGAAGTCAAAGAATGTGAAACTAGTGGATGTGCTAAACATCCTGGCGTCAGGCTTCTTGAAGGGCGGTATTGGTCTGTGGAAGGGAAGCACCGCAGGGGAAATGATCAAGGGGAGCAGTAGTGTCAACCGTGAAATACGTGTTGGTGTCACACATGTAAGTGGAAATACCCATTGGTGTCACACATAACTTGAAATAACATTGGTGTCGAACATATAAGTAGAAATACCCATTGGAAAAAAAAAAAAATGTTATATTTAACGACACACTCAACACATTTTATTTACAGTTATATGGCATCAGACATATGGTTAAAGACCACACAGATTTGGAGAGGAAACCCGCTGTCGCCACATAGGCTACTCTTTTACGACAGGCAGCAAGGGATCTTTTATTTGCGCTTCCCACAGGCAGGATAGCACAAACCATGGCCTTTGTTGAACCAGTTATGGATCACTGGTCGGTGCAAGTGGTTTACACCTACCCATTGAGCCTTGCGGAGCACTCACTCATGGTTTGGAGTCGGTATCTGAATTAAAAATCCCATGCCTCGACTGGGATCCGAACCCAGTACCTACCAGCCTGTAGACCGATGGCCTGCCACGATGCCACCGAGGCCGGTTCCAAATACCCATTGGTGTCACAAGTAACTTGAAATAGCATTGATGTCACACATGTAAGTGGAAATACCCATTAGTGTCACAGGTAACTTGAAATACCCATTCGTGTCACACCTAACTAGAAATACCCATTGGTGTCACACGTAACTTGAAATACCCATTGGTGTCACACCTAACTAGAAATACCCATTGGTGTCACACATAACTTGAAATACCCATTGGTGTCACACATGTAGGTTGAAATACCCATTGGTGTCACATGTAATTGGAAATACCCATTGGTGTTACACGTAACTTGAAATAAGCATTGATGTCACACATGTAAGTTGATATATACATCTGTGTGAGTTGCAGTGTGCTTACGAGACAAAACCTCACAACACTAATGGGAAAAAAGACGAATGTTCACAAATGTTTTTATATCTTTTTTTAATGGAGTAAAAAACACATCAGAAATAGCTCTCATGAAATATAAATAGTCAGTTAGATTTTCACATCAGAAATAATATACATAAAATATAAACAGAGTAAAACATATCACATCAGAAATAGCACATGAAATATAAACAGTCAGTCATTTTACAACAGAAATATCAGACAATATTCCACATCTACTCCATTGATATGCTGTGTCCCACAGCAACAAGGTATTATTAGTCTTTTAACACAATTTTCCTAATTTGTACATGTTCAAATATGTGTATCTGGGCTGTTACGGTAGTTGTTACCTACTAAGTGAATGTAGTGACTTTACAAGTCCAGTTGAGATGTTAAAACTCAATCTAGGTAGTAGCGTGTAACAGAATGCGAACATGGTATTCTTCAGTCATAAGTCTGATGACTTTACCATTGAGGGTGGTATTGGTATTTAAACTCCACAGCTGTAATGATCATCTCATATTCATCTGAACAGTATCACTGCTGTGTGGTAAGTTAATATTACTAATACCATGTGTATGACAGATATAAGAAACCCCAAGCTGTGTTACTGGGTCAGATCAACAATGGAACTCTGGAGATAGATAGTAGCACTGCCTTGTTTAACCTTTGACCTGCAATACCACTCTGGTTAACCTTAGCCTGTACAATATGAAACACTTGCTGTATTATAGATCATGTGACTAAATGTGCAGGTAGTATTTAGGAAATATTCCATCAAAAACAACAAAAATGATGATTAATTAATACATTGAAAAAACAAAAAACTAATCACACATACACATGTGTACACACACACACACACACACACACACACACACACCCACACACACCTGTATATACATACACACATACAAATGCATACACACATGCACGCACGCGCTCGCGCGCGCGCACACACACACACACACACACACACACACACACTGATATGCACATGCACACACACACACAAATATTTATGTAAGTGTAAATTGTTGGTGTGTGGCTCTGTTTGCATGTTTGAAAATGTTTCTCACAGATATTGTATATCACTTTGTTGAATAACTCATCCACTGAGGAAAATTCTTTAGTGTGGAGAATTATCTCATGGAATGCAATAGAGAGAAAAACCTTGCTTGTGACCTATTTCTTTCTTTTTTTCTTCTTCTTTATTTTTTTCATTCTTAAATATCCACTTACAGTTCAAGCACACTATTCTGAACATACCTTAACTATCTGGGCTGTCCAGAACAGTGAGTTAATGGTCAGTTGTTAGTGAGAGAGAAGTCTGTGTACTTGCCTTACATTTCCTGATTGAGCCATTAAAATTTGTTTTGGGTGTTAGACTACCCAATTATGAATATGTAAGAACCTTTTAAAAGTCTTGATGGATGAATCACTACACCACTGAAGCTGGTTTGGTGGCCCCGTGACCTAGTTTACATACATGTATGTTAAACATCGAGATAGTGAGCCAGTCAAACTGACCTTTTCTCCCTCGAAAAGATCTTCTTTTTTTTCTTTTTTAAATATCCACCAAAATGCAAATCTCCATCTTATGCAAGTAATCATGTAAAGTGAATGATTACATGTATTTAAAATGATATATTAGCATTAAGATAAACATATATTTTTATCATATGCCAGAAATCAAATAACCAAGGATTGATTCTGTGGCACACGACACTGCAAGCGATTGACCATTAAACTTTGTATGCCATCACTTCTTCTAAGTTAGAATTGTTTGATTTAAATTTAATTATTGATTGATTTAAAAACTGAAAATATTTCAAAGTTAAGTAGGAACACTGCTTTGTTTTGTACTCCTACCATATAAAAACCAAGTAGTTTCAGGAACAATATGGGCATGGTTTTCTTAAATGCATATGTTTAAGCATTGTAAATGTATGTAATTATATGCATGTAAGACATAAAGAGGCTTTGTAAATTTGGCTCTTTATGTTTTCTTCTTTCCTTGCAGTCCTATGTTGAGTTTGTCAGGTGTATGGGTGGACTCTGGTTAGAGAGAAATATTTCCGTTTTCCTCAGTCACATTCTCGACTTGGTAGCCAATTCGAGAGCCACGCCCACCCATGTGGACGCAGTGTATGCACGGAAATGTGTGCTCTTCATCCTCCGATCTGTGATAGGCGAGATGCTGGGAGAGAAGGCACAGATAGCTGCTGCCAAGGAGATCTGCCAGATCATTATTAAACAAATGAATACTGTGGGTAAGTTAAGTTAAAACAATACACTTTGCAGGTAAATCCACTTGGAAATAGTTCCTGTCTAAGGGCGGATCAAAACAAGGAGATGAAGGTGACCCATTCCCATCCCTCCCTCTCTCTCTCTCTCCCCCCCCCCCCCCCCCCGAAACAAAAGGGGCCCTTTTTTAACAATATGTTTACAATTTTCATGCAAGTACCTTTTTCAAGGAGTGGGTCCATGTGCCCTTTTGCCCTTGGTTCCTTCCCTGAAATATGTCCTGGGTCCACCCATGCAAGCAAGCCTATTGATAATTCCACCAAGAAATTTCGAATAATGAGAAGGTTCTTCAAATGTAAAAAATTAATTTCCTTAAATCAAAATAGTCAAAGGTAAGTCTGAAAACATTTGCTGCATTCCTTGTTTCAACGAGTATGAATATGCTATCATTCATCTGTCTTGGAGAAAAGGTTCTAAAATTGTAGGATATGGTTCCAAGATCGTAAGATAGGTGAATAGGCTTTAAAACATACATTAAGATCCATTAGCAATGTGAATAAATAGCATTTTGAACATTTATTCCTAGGGTTTGGTGAGGGTTTTAGGTTTTTTTGAACTTCATATGTTTTTGAATAAATGTAGATAATTCCAGCTTCACTTTGGATTTTGCTAATTTAAAAGTAAAATGTAGAATAGAGTAAACATTAATTGACTTGTTTCAACCTTCTCAGTGGAGTTAGTCCATATTTATAGCATTCTTCCAATCTCCCTCCCCAACACAACGATTATGCTACACACAAATTTATTGATTAAAGAAATACAAAGTAAGTTTGCCCCTTGATATTATTATTAACCAAGGTTCAACTTTTCACATCAATCAATACTGATTATTCTAAATGGAGCTACGTGATTTCCCTATTAATGCTACAGTTACTTGTCCAGTAAACCAATCTGTGGTATTTTGTTCCTGACGATTGCTATGACATAAAAATGCCTCTATCAAGATGTTATTAAGTTTGTAACAAATGAAAATGGTGTTATAGGAATAACTTGGTCATTTAGTATTTAGTACAGTTTTATAATCATGATAAAAAAATCTTTTTACCTTAATACAAATATAAATGGGACAGCAAGCTTCAGAAAGTTACCATGCTAAAAACAATTGCAAAGGCTAATTTTTAGTTAAGTCGTACATAAAATGATGTACTATTACATAATAACAAATTGACTTCTTGTGAATGAATTGTTGTGAGGATCAAGCTGTTACTGAAAGACAAGTTTGATTCTGCAGCATGAATAGATTGACGTGGCGGAATCTAGCTCAGTTTGTGTTGCACTCACTCAGGTGCTTAGGTTATAGGATTGAACCCTCAACTGTAAAGACTGGTATGTGGTGTCCTGTCAATGGAGAAAATGCATGTGAAAGATCCCTTTCTGCTAATGAAAGAGTAGCTGGTTTCCTCTAAGACATGTCAGTATTATCAAATGTAGCCAATCATTAATAAATCTATGTGCTCTAGTGGTGTTAAAACAAATTTTACTTTATAACTTTTTAATATTTGTATTTGTGTTCTTTTAATTACAACAAAGGGTACCTATTTATTTAAGTGTAAAGTTATGTTGTCATTTCAACAACCTAGTAGACATTACAACATCCTAGTAGAATAGCCCATTAAATGTAATCAACGACAGTTGTATAGTTAATAGATTTTATTAACAGATTTTAACTTATTAAGTTTCATCTTGGGGCCCCCAATTGTTTGAAGCATAGATTGATTTAGATGTTCATTGAAAGTTTAAATTGGATTTTACACTAAATTTTGCCATTTAATTTATTTAAATTGACATATTTAATTTGCATGGAACTGTGTTTTCAGGTGAGGCGACTGTGGATGCCGTGGAAGGAAAGTCACAGAGTATGGACCTGTCATCGAGCCAGCACGTCCTCGTGTGTGCACTCCACGAGTTGGGATGTCTGGTCCTGCGTCTTGGTTCATCAGCCAGTCCACTCGTTCAAGAACCAGCAACAGGTGGGTACATCAGACATGAAAAACATTGGCATTTCTTTGCAATTTCTGTCCTCCTCCTCCGGTGGAAAGCTCAAGATTGGCATCTTAATCAGGCATTGAATTTTGAGGTTTTTTTTTTTAGGATTCTGCTAAAATCATAGAGATGAAGTAATATAGATATTTTGGGATTCCGTCTCGTAATTTTGCGGTTCTGATCCGAAATCTGTGGGTGGGCGGGACGTAGCTCAGTGGTACAGTGCTCGCTTGATTGATCGATTTCCGTCGGTGGGCCTATTGGGCTATTTCTCATTCCAGCCAGTGCTCCACAACTGGTGTAACAAAGGCTGTGGTATGTACTATCCTGTCTGTGGGATAGAGCTCATAAAATATCCCTTGCTGCTAATCGAAAAGAGTAGCCCGTGGAGTAGTGACAGCAGATTTCCTCTCAATATTTGTGTGATCCTTAACTATATGTCTGACGCCATATAACCATAAAATAAATAAAATGTGTTCAGTGCGTCGTTAAATAAAACATTTTCTTTCTTCTTCCTTCCGAAATCTGTGATTCACAGAAGCACAAACTTCTGTTGAATTCGCAGCCTGCTAATGTTTTTATTTGTAGTCTGCCTCTGTTTCTATCGGTTCATCTGGGACTGGATGTAGCTCAGTTTACCTGAGGTGCAGTGTACTGTTGGGTTGCTTGCTTTTGGGTGGGCGACTCATATTTTGCCCAGTTTGAACACTTGCCTTATGACTGGCATATCAAAGACTATCGTATTTGCTGTGGGATTAAAATATAACAAGCTAAATAGCAGATGTGATTTTTGGAGGGTGGGGTTTAGCAAGCTGTTATTTGGAGCCCTGAAAATGAGGCCTTAACTTCTATTAGATGTCGGAGGTGGACACTAGGTGTTTATTGTTAAAGACGAAACCTGCTGCCAGGCTACTATTAAATTATAAAGCATCAAGAGATCTTGTATCTGTCCTTCCCATTAGTTTGTGTTTTCTCGTAACTGATTCATTTATATCTCTGCACATGTATGTAATTCTTGGCACATAGCAACGTGCTGATATATCTGTAGCCTGTGAAAGTATTCACCAGATGCACTTGGAATGCAGTGCACATAAAAGTATGCAATCAATACCTCTTTCATCTGGCATTTCTTTTCTGCATCCCTGTGTCGTTAATAAGAAACAGTAGTGTTACCGCCCTTTGCTGTGGCCATGTGAACTTGTTCCATGTTGATGCTGCAGTAATGAAAACAGGGGCCTAGTTAATCTGATCCTTGCAAGGACTTATCTTGGTTAATTTAACTTCAAACATTTTGTAACAGATTCTTCCCAGGTAGCACACAAGACTTTTTTTTAAATGTTGTTTTTGTAAAGTGGGTTGTACATAATCAAAAACTGCTAAAGGTGTTTATGTGTAAGGTGGTTAAAAACAGTTTTGATAAAGTTCCACAAGAATTTATTTTTAGAGTTTTATGCTGATGTCATTACCACGCATGTATTTCTTTTGTGCAGTTTGCCAGAATTTCTTTTTTCTTGTCTTGTTGAAAAATATTTCTCTCACTATTTGAGCTTCTCCAGTTTCATCTGTACAGTCAGTTGAGACGGGGTGTGTCAGTGCTAAAGAATTCACCTGCAGTACAATTAGTTTACAGGATCGATTTATCTCGGTGGACTCGATGGTTTTCGCTGCATTCTAACCAGTGCCCACAACTGGTGTAACAAAGGCTGTGGTATGTACTATCCTGTCTGTGGGATGGTGCATATAAAAGATACTTTGCGACAGTGGGTTTCCTCTCTCTCTATATCTGTGTGGTGCTCAACCATATGTCTGATGCCATATAACCGTAAATATAATGTGTTGAGTGCATCGTTAAATAAAACATTTCCTTCCTTTCTAACCAGTGCCCAACTGGTACATGTATATTCAAGAACATGGTATATGCTGTCCTACGAGAAAGTGCATCTAAAATGCTTTCCTGTTATTCAGTAGAAATAGCCTATGTAATGACAGATCTCCTCTCACAATTTAGACCAAGTGGTTGCAGCAACCATATTAGATACAAAATAGCCATAGTTAAAACTATGATAAAAGAGTCCTTGTATGTGTGCCATGTAGAAAAAGTAAATATCTTACACGAGACACACCAACATACAAGGGCCCCTTTTTCTGCTCTATGTATGTATATAATACAGCAACCATATTAGATACAAAACAGCCATAGTTAAAACTATGATAAAAGAGTCCTTGTATGTGTGCCATGTAGAGAAAGTAAATATCTTACACGAGACACACCAACATACAAGGGCCCCTTTTTCTGCTCTATGTATGTATATAATACAGCAACCATATTAGATACAAAACAGCCATAGTTAAAACTATGATAAAAGAATCCTTGTATGTGTGCCATGTAGAGAAAGTAAATATCTTACACGAGACACACCAACATACAAGGGCCCCTTTTTCTGCTCTATGTATGTATATAATACAGCAACCATATTAGATACAAAACAGCCATAGTTAAAACTATGATAAAAGAGTCCTTGTATGTGTGCCATGTAGAGAAAGTAAATATCTTACACGAGACACACCAACATACAAGGGCCCCGTTTTCTGCTCTATGTATGTATATAATACAGCAACCATATTAGATACAAAACAGCCATAGTTAAAACTATGATAAAAGAGTCCTTGTATGTGTGCCATGTAGAGAAAGTAAATATCTTACACGAGACACACCAACATACAAGGGCCCCTTTTTCTGCTCTATGTATGTATATAATACAGCAACCATATTAGATACAAAACAGCCATAGTTAAAACTATGATAAAAGAGTCCTTGTATGTGTGCCATGTAGAGAAAGTAAATATCTTACACGAGACACACCAACATACAAGGGCCCCTTTTTCTGCTCTATGTATGTATATAATACAGCAACCATATTAGATACAAAACAGCCATAGTTAAAACTATGATAAAAGAATCCTTGTATGTGTGCCATGTAGAGAAAGTAAATATCTTACACGAGACACACCAACATACAAGGGCCCCTTTTTCTGCTCTATGTATGTATATAATACAGCAACCATATTAGATACAAAACAGCCATAGTTAAAACTATGATAAAAGAGTCCTTGTATGTGTGCCATGTAGAGAAAGTAAATATCTTACACGAGACACACCAACATACAAGGGCCCCTTTTTCTGCTCTATGTATGTATATAATACAGCAACCATATTAGATACAAAACAGCCATAGTTAAAACTATGATAAAAGAGTCCTTGTATGTGTGCCATGTAGAGAAAGTAAATATCTTACACGAGACACACCAACATACAAGGGCCCCTTTTTCTGCTCTATGTATGTATATAATACAGCAACCATATTAGATACAAAACAGCCATAGTTAAAACTATGATAAAAGAGTCCTTGTATGTGTGCCATGTAGAGAAAGTAAATATCTTACACGAGACACACCAACATACAAGGGCCCCTTTTTCTGCTCTATGTATGTATATAATACAGCAACCATATTAGATACAAAACAGCCATAGTTAAAACTATGATAAAAGAGTCCTTGTATGTGTGCCATGTAGAGAAAGTAAATATCTTACACGAGACACACCAACATACAAGGGCCCCTTTTTCTGCTCTATGTATGTATATAATACAGCAACCATATTAGATACAAAACAGCCATAGTTAAAACTATGATAAAAGAGTCCTTGTATGCGTGCCATGTAGAGAAAGTAAATATCTTACACGAGACACACCAACATACAAGGGCCCCTTTTTCTGCTCTATGTATGTATATAATACAGCAACCATATTAGATACAAAACAGCCATAGTTAAAACTATGATAAAAGAGTCCTTGTATGTGTGCCATGTAGAGAAAGTAAATATCTTACACGAGACACACCAACATACAAGGGCCCCTTTTTCTGCTCTATGTATGTATATAATACAGCAACCATATTAGATACAAAACAGCCATAGTTAAAACTATGATAAAAGAGTCCTTGTATGTGTGCCATGTAGAGAAAGTAAATATCTTACACGAGACACACCAACATACAAGGGCCCCTTTTTCTGCTCTATGTATGTATATAATACAGCAACCATATTAGATACAAAACAGCCATAGTTAAAACTATGATAAAAGAGTCCTTGTATGTGTGCCATGTAGAGAAAGTAAATATCTTACACGAGACACACCAACATACAAGGGCCCCTTTTTCTGCTCTATGTATGTATATAATACAGTAACCAACAACATGGATGTAGAACCATTTTGAAAAAAAACGAACTTTCTTCATAAAATTTACATGGACATAAAGTGCAACTATTTCGCAAGTTTTGATCTATGTATATCAGGGGTGGGGAAAAGCCCTTTTCTCCAGGTCTGGGACCGATTCTCAATCTCTGAGACCGAAATTTTTTTTTTTAAAACGTGTGCTTGCCGGTCCCACTTTTGTCATTCTTGTCAGTCCGAAGCACCTGTTCATTTCTATTATTGGAACAAATTCTTATCCGTCAAATGGACTGGCCTGCCCAGACATCGGTATCTTGTGCATGATTTAAAATAATAAATAAATAGTGGTCAATATGGATGGTGTTTCAGACATCTGTGATTTTAAAGTCTGCCTAAATATATATCGTCAGTCACTGAAGTCGGACCTACAGTAGTGTCAATCCACAGCCACTAGGCTAGACATTAATTTTGTCAAAGTTGCTGAGCCGGTCAACAGATTAAACAGACGTTAACAATAATACCATTCTTGGTGAGAGAGCCATCAAGGTATTACACTCCAATTAAAACAAAGGACCCAGAGTTTGCAACTGGTTACAATCAGCACCTGTCAACACCTATGGACGAAGCTTTGTCAGGTCGAGTGTCCTAGTCCGAAGCAAGAGACTTTTGTGCAATACAAACTGCTTGAAATAGCATAAAATATACTGAAATAATCTATAAATGTATTTATTGTTGACTGTTCAACATAAATCTATCCAATAATTATAAAGGATTTTAAAATTAACAAAAGGTTTCCACTTTTTTGTTAACAAGTGGGAGTAAGTAGAACAGCTACATGTACTGGTTATCTCAAGAGCCAGTAGAGGTCAAATTTCTTCCAATCAGTGATGATGTTATTAATCTCTTTGTCTAAACATGAGCTAGCTCAGGCTGTCAAAACGCTTCAACGGTGCCATCTTTTATTAATTTTCAGGACACAGTACTGAATACTCATACTTTTTATACATATATGGGATTTAAATTCATAACTTTTATTCCTCCTTTATATTATGTATTCCATTATGTAAAATGTATACAATTTGTGGGGTGGGTTTTTTTCACTGTAGTGATAAAAAAAAGTTCTTTTTTTATTCCTATCTTTTTTTCCCTCCCCCCACCACTACCACCTGTTAATGATGACATTAAGTGGGACCGATTGACAATTTTATTTTCCCCCCACCCCTGATGTATATATAATACAGTTAACAACCAACATGGATGTAGAACTATTTTGAAAAAAAATAACCCTAAAACTTCTTTATAAAATTTACGTGGACATAGAAGTGCCCATTTTTCGCAAGTTCTGCTCTGTGTATACACAACATGGATTTAGAACCATTGGGGTGGGGGGATTTTCAGAAAATTTGCAAATGCTACACCCCCTACCCCCACTCCCACAAGACTATTGTATATTTTACTATTGTTTGTCAGGTATCATCGAGCCAGTTGTGTCTGTGTTGATTCACCCGAGCCACGCAGCAAGACTGTCGGCCTCCTGGTGTCTGGGTAGTATAGCTGTGGCCCTGCCCTCTCAACTCACCCCTCTGCTCGACCGGTGCATGGAGCGAATGGAGAAGCTGAAGTCGTCGCCGGAAGCAATCTCGGGGTACAGCAGTGCACTGGCAGCCCTACTGGGTGGGGTGTATCAGTGTCCGCTGGGCATTCCACATGCTAAAGGAAAGGTAAGACATCAAGATGAGCCATTAGGTCCAGGTCCATTGCTGTTAAATTCTGTATTCTGTTATTACCAAGAGCCATTCCACATGCTAAAGGAAAGGTAAGACATCAAGATGAGCCATTAGGTCCAAGTCCATTGCTGTTAAATTCTGTATTCTGTTATTACCAAGAGCCATTCCACATGCTAAAGGAAAGGTAAGACATCAGAATGAGCCATTAGGTCCAAGTCCATTGTTGTTAAATTCTGTATTCTGTTATTACCAAGAGCCATTCCACATGCTAAAGGAAAGGTAAGACATCAGAATGAGCCATTAGGTCCAGGTCCATTGCTGTTAAATTCTGTATTCTGTTATTACCAAGAGCTACTCCACATGCTAAAGGAAAGTTAAGATATTGTATTATTAGGGTTGTGCCCAGGGCTGATTGATGGGGGTGGGGGTGGGTGGGTTGAGTGAGAACGTTAGTTCCAGGTTCTCTGTTAAATTGTTCATGCTATGGTAAGAGCCTCTAATTTGGAAGACACCCAGATCTCTCTCAACCTCTTATAAATCTGATATGTAATTAAAATTAGTAGTTAAATTATTCATTATATTCCATGTTTTATATGGAATATGTAAAAATTAAATGCCTAAAGCTTATTAAATGCTAGCTTACGAAGAAAAGATTTAATAAATTTTATAAATAAAGTTTGTTTATAAATTAGACAATGTATTTCAGTTAGTTTGGATTTTATTTTTAAAGATGTATTAATAAGACTACTCGGGGATATTTCTGGAAATAATTAAATGCCTTCTGCAGACATAATATGTTGAATAGAATGTTATATGGGCACTGCAGGATTTGGTTGTCCTATCAAACAGTCAATTCTAACTGCTCAACAGTTTTGATAAATTGCTCAAAATACTTGTTTTTTCTTCTGCAGCAAATATTTATGATTGCCGAGGAGCTGATACGTACAGCGTCACAGAACAGCAGACTGTCTCTACAGAGAACTCAGTCTGGCTGGCTGTTGCTAGGCGCTCTGATGACCCTCGGTCAAGCTGTGGTCAGAAATCACCTTCCCAGAATGCTGTTGCTATGGCGTAATGCATTTCCAAGATCGACACGAGAGCTGGAATCGGAAAAGGTCCGAGGAGATTCGTTCACTTGGCAGGTTACTCTGGAGGGACGATCTGGCGCACTTGGAGGTAACTTTAAACTGAATTTCAAATTTTTAAGATGTACAGGATAGGATGAAGAATTTAATATGCTAATTGGAACAAGTTGTTATGAAGCACGTCTGACTTTGAAAAATTTTTACCGGTATGAGCACATTTATTTTCTAGTAGGAATCATGCCAAACTTCAAAATTATCTTTAGTTCCTGGAGATAAAAAATTATCTTTTCACAGGGTGTGATTTTAGTATCTTCCCCACCCCACCCCAATAGCTGCCCCAGTCATTATTTGATAAAAAAAACACCCTCATTTACCCAATACTTTTCAAGACCAAGCAAGATTTACCTTTTTTTTCCCCATTTGCTTTTGTTGTTAATGTAATTTGTTTTATCTATGAATGCCTAATAGGAATTTAATGGCATTCCTACAAAGATTTGTTACTAGTGATATACAAAAATAACCCAAGTCAGTTTTTTTGTAATCCTATGCATTTTTATTTCAACTATAATAATTTCTTTTTAAAAAAAAAACCCCACAATTTAATATGGTAGGAGGAGGGTGTATTCCTTCTTGACAAATCATTACTGTAATAATAGATCGGATTACAACAATTGAATATTTTCCTTGATGTATAATGTATGACTTTCCTCACTATCTGTGTTACTGACGATGATTAAGTGTAAATGATTTTTCCAGCTATGAACAGTTTCCTGTTGTACTGCCGAGAACTGGTTACCGAGGATGTGATTCGCAGACTGCTCGCTCCCATGGAGTGTGCCCTTCTCATGTTGTCACAGTGAGTGCTGTTTGCCTTCCTTTCATTACACTGATGGGGCAGAGCTTCAGGGGCATGACATTTTCCTATAATCGTAATCATTTCAATAATGCAAATACAGTGCAATAGTATTAGATAAAATAATCAAGAGTTTATCTGGGATTTAGCTCAGTCGGTTGAGTGCTCGCTTGAGGTGCTTGTGTCGCAGGATCGAACCACCTTGGTTGATCCATTCAACTGATTGGGTGTTTTCTCGTTCCAACCAGTGCACCACAACTGGTCAAAGGTTGTGGTATGTGCTTTCCTGTCTGTGGGAAAGTGCATATAAAAGATCCCTTGCAGCATTAGGAGAAAATTGTATCAGGTTACGAATTAACAAATGTTTGTCATCTAAAAGCTGATGATTAATTAATCAACTTTAGAACTATTATTTACTAAATATCAATTTAAAATTATTTTATTAGTCTTACAAGATAAACAAAATAAACTTTAGAACTGTTATTTACTAAATATCAAATTAAAATTATTTTATTAGTCTTACAAGATAAACAAAATAAACTTTAAAACTATTATTTACTAAATATCAAATTAAAATTATTTTATTAGTCTTACAAGATAAACAAAATAAACTTTAAAACTGTTATTTACTAAATATCAAATTAAAATTATTTTATTAGTCTTACAAGATAAACAAAATAAACTTTAAAACTGTTATTTACTAAATATCAAATTAAAATTATTTTATTAGTGTTACAAGATAAATAAAATTAATTTTCGCTACTTGTGTTTTTTAATATTGAAAATAACAACCTCATCTAGTTGTTTAGTCTTTGTTAAGGCTCTCAGTTGATATTTTCCATATTAAAAAACACTTGTGAAGAATCCTTTATCTATTTCTATCAGTTACTTCATACAACTGGCTTTCAATGTGCCCATTGTGATGAAACTTTATACCTCTATCTGTTACTCATAACATATAACTTGTTTTTGCAGTCTTTCCAATGTGTCAAAACTTTGTTACTCTGTCAATTACACATAACATACATCTTGTTTTTCAGTCTACCCAGTGTGATAAAACTTTGTTACTCTTGTCAATTACTAATAATGTACAACTTGTATTCAGTCTACCCAGTATGATAAAACTTTGTTACTCTTTGTCAATTACTCATAACATACACCTTGTTTTTCAGTCTACCCAGTGTGATAAAACTTATACCTAGAGCTATCTGTTACTGATAACATACAACTTTTTTCAGTCTACCCAGTATGATAAAACTTTGTTACTCTTGTCAATTACTCATAATGTACATCTTGTTTTTCAGTCTTCCCAGTGTGATCAAACTTTGTTACTCTTGTCAATTACTCATAACATACACCTTGTTTTTCAGTCTACCCAGTGTGATAAAACTTATACCTAGAGCTATCTGTTACTGATAACATACAACTTTTTTCAGTCTTCCCAGTGTGATAAAACTTTGTTACTCTTGTCAATTACTCATAATATACATCTTGTTTTTCAGTCTACCCAGTGTGATAAAACTGTATGGTACTCATCTTAAAGCAAGCGCTGCTATGGTCAGATTACGAGTTTACGATGTCTTGGCGCTACTTCCTGCAGAATCATTTGAAGGTAAGAATTATTTTTATAGCTACATAAGCCAAGATAGCAAACAGATGATTGTCTTCAGGTACGGTTTTTTTTTCTTTCTGATATAATCCATTGTGTGTGTCTTGATTAAATTTTGTTTTGTTCAGTTGTACTTAATTACTTTTCTATTTTCATCTTGTTCTTTTTACTTCAAGAATTGAAGATGTCAATAGCATACTGACAAATGTTGACTTAACTCACTAGTCTGAGACAAGAGACTTTATTGGTTTATATGTCAAGAAATGTGTTTTTATAAACATGTTTGTCTGTTTTTCTTTATAAAAGTAGCTGACAAATTCTTTTAACTTTGTAATACAATTTATAGAACTATATCTTCTTTTTTTTAAGAGAAATGCACAACAGAATATTATAAAAAAAAATATTATTGTCAAATCCAATTTCATGGTCCATTGTTAAATATCAATACAGAACATAACCTCTCTAAATCAAATATCCCTTAAAACCAGACATTTTACATGGTCCCATGGGTGTCCAGTTTAGAGGGATTTCACTTTAATTGATTCAGTTAAAAATTGTGAATATTTTTTAAATTCTTTTTTATTATCCATATGGTTTTACATAACCAAGTTAATAATAAACATACGAAGCACACATGTAATAACGTAATTTTGGGAAGCAACATCATAGCATGATGTTACTTATCCAGTCTTAGCTCAGACTGCATTTGAAATATGAGGTCATTTCGTCGTCTCCTAGTTGTGGCTGAAACATTTTGAGTTGGGTCTTGTTATTCATAAAGAAAACAACAATAATAATATAAATAATAAAAAAATGATTACACTCACTTGTGGATCACACTGATTTTACAAAACTCGAGCCAGGATTCATGTATTACCCTCGCTCTCGCTCGTGCAATACAAAAATCCTGACATTCATTTCGTAAAATCAGTACGACACACAAGCTTGTACGTCTAATTACAGATACAATTGATGGATGTTTTAAAATTGTAGGATTGTATTGAAAGCAGCTTAGAGAGTTGGTAGCTGAATCAAATTAAATAATGAATGTTTTTTATTGTTTTATATCTGTTTGGTTAATGTAATACTTGTAGGAACGTTCTCTCATTCATTGCTCTTTAGAGAGTTTGTAGCTAAAATAAGTTATTGTTTTATGTCTGTCGTTGATTAGATAGATAGCTGGTAGTTAAAATAACTTACTGTTTTATGTGTGTAGTTTATTAGATAGTTGGTAGCTAAATTAACTTATTGTTTTATGTGTGTAGTCACAGAAATACATAAAGTATTGTTTTAATTCTAGGTGTGTATCCAATGCTTCTTAGAGAGTTGGTGGCCGAGTTTACTCTGACAGACAATCCAGCTAATACGACCACCTCTCTTCTCCGATCCATGTGTCACGTTGACGACAGTGTCATACTGGGATCCTGGCTGCAGGAGACCGATCACAAGGCTATTGAAGATCAGGTGAGTTAAGAAACACATAGTTTGTGTGTATGTGTGTGTGAGGGGGGTATTTTAGTCTAATTGAAATCTGATTTTACTGGCTGCTGATATGTAGGTCTCTGTCAGTAGATCTAAGCTAAGCCACTGTATATACATGTACAGATGTCCTTTGATTTGACCAATTGGGGGAGATGAGACGATGGTATGTAGTTATGTGGTACAATGCTTGTGATTAGTCATGAAATGGACAACGGTTTCTCACATTCCAACCAGTTCCATCACAACTGATACATCAAAGACCATGGTATGTACTCTTCTATGGGAAAGTGCTGATGAAAGATTCATGTTACCTTTTACTGGGAGTAGCCTTGTGACAGCAGCAGGTGTCTTCTCTCACTGTAGAGCGAGCATCAAAATAACATAATATTTACTAGGCACCAAAATGGCCATAGATTAAAATGTGCTGAGGTGTCATTGTTTAAATATTCCTTTCCTTTCTATCACAAGTTTCATTTGAGTCTGTGTGTCATGAAAGCATGACAGTGTTGTGGTTAACAGAGTGTAGAATATGGCCTTCAGATCATTGGAGTTCACAGTAAAATTTATATAAGTCCCTTTGTGTCCTGTTGGGGTTTTTTAAACATTTATCTTCTTGTCATATTGACATATTTGACAACTGATAGTGTAGTCATATGTTTTGATGTTTTAAATATTTAGTTTGTTTTACCCCCCTCTGCCCCCCACCCCCCACCCCCACCTTTTTCCAGTTGTTAATGTGTCTGTGTTTTGTTTTTATCGTGTTTCAGCTGTTCTCATTTCCTAGTTTTGCTACATGCAGAATAATACAGTTTAGAAGATATTTTTCTTAGGCTTTGCCTTTCATTCTAGTTTGAACCTAATCGTAGGGTGAATAAGGAGTTTGTAAGTATCAGCTTTTAACTACAGGAATGAAAATTTGTTTCAATATTTGATTCTAGCTGACCCTTTGAAACCGACATCTAACATTATTATCACGCATGGCTGATTGTAGATTTAGTTTGCACCAGTGATCCCCTTGATTGTGTAAGCAGAGGAGGGTATAGTAATACTGATGTGGGTGGGTGGGGGGTAGTTATTGTAATGCTGCTACAAATGTGTGTCTCTGCTGTTTGCTGCCATGCATTTTCGTTTCGACAAAACTGAACTCTTAACTGCATGAGGGCCATTTTACTCTCATACAGAAAGGATGATTGGGGCTCGTTTTAGGGTCACCAGATCAAAGGTCAAGATCATTACTAAAAATAGATTGAAATCAAACATGGCCTATTGCGAAAAAAACAATATAAATCAGTCTGCATATATTTGAAGAAGTATTTATGGATAACAATTTGAGTCATAGGTTTCACCACAATATTGTACGGTTTGGAACTCTTCTATGCTGTAAAGGAAAGGAATGTGCACCAATAGTTTTATAAACTGTTTAATCAATTTCTGATGCATTATTGCAATATTTGGCATGGAGAATCCACTTCCTAACACCACATGACATCTGTTACTATGCAACAGCAGCAAGGGATCTTTTATATGTAATTTCCCAAAGAAATCACAGCACATACTTTGGCTTATGGCTTTTAAAATACCAGTTGTGAATCATTGGTTGGAACTGTAAAAACCAAAATAAGTCTTTATATTTCAATCCATTGCATGGGTGCCCTACCCTATATTTCATGCATTTATAATTTTTATGTCACGTGATTCAAAGGCTGAATTGACCTATTGAGATCCGTTTTTCATCCGTCATCGTGCATCGTCCATCGTCCATCGTCCATCATCGTCATTTTCGACTTCTTTTCCAAAATTACTTGACCAATTCTAACCAAATATTGTGGGAAGGTTCCTTTGCACATGGAAAAACAAATTTATGAATTGGTTATGTTAACCCCTCTCAGGGGCCCCGAGGGTGTAACACAAAAGGGGAAAATTAAGCCAGTTTTTAAAAAGCTTGTATCAATAATTTACTCATATGACAATTTGGGCCCGTTGACCTTGCTATATCAAACATCCCAATCCACGAATAGTGGTGTACGTGTCTCCAGATACCACCCAAACTCACCTAAATGGAATTTGATTAAGGCAAGAAAGTTTTTTTCACTTCACATTTTAATGTTAGGTTAAAGCCATAGACATGTTTAGTTAGATGTTGTGTGTACTTACAATGTAATGCCCGTGCATGTTTGGCATATATAAAATTAAAACTCCTCATGAAAAAAGATCTTAGAATTTGCTTTATCATTCATTAAAAATTTGCTGAAAGTTGAATTGACTTACCTTTACTTTGTAGAATAAAGTAATAAATTAACATGCATAAAGTGTATGTGGGAGTAATATATTTTCTGTTGTTAACCAAAGCTTGGAAATGAGACAGTGTTTGTACCACTATGTTGTGTGACTTTCTTGTGATATGTTTTTGTCTCTTTATGGTTGAAAAGGTAGCAATTTGCAGATAATATATAACTATTATTATAATGATAAAAATTATTTGTTGTGTGTTATTGTTTGGAAGTCCAATGAGTTACCTGAAAATGCCAGAGCAGTTTCCAAGACTCCAAGCATTATAACCCTGGATGAATGGGCATGGCATTTTCCCAACCCTGCTCTTGATTTAATGAATGGAAAAAAACAACAACACAAAATCTATGTACATATGTTTGTTTTGTAAATTGTATTGCCAGTTAAATATCGGACTGAATCTGTATTTATTATCCATTAATTTATGTTGGAAAAATTCATTTGAAGAAAATTTTGAAAGGTCTTAGAGAATTTTTCTGTTTGAAAAAAATGTCTGATTCCATTTCACAAATAGATTATAGTTGCATTTGATTGTAGTGACTTTTTGTCAGTGTGTTAATGTTTGCCACACCTATTGTCTCAGAATACCTTTTTTGTTGCTTATAAATGTTGGCCACATCATGATAAGTCTCCTCCGTAAGAAAGTGTTAGTTATATTGGTAGACACGTCTATGATTTCAGTGTCAACAGACTAATATGCTGTTGTCATTGAAGTATGTACAGTGTTGTATATCATTTCACCTTTAATCACATTAATTGGAATTAACCTGAAAGTTATTTGCTATATGTCATTTCATCAAAATTAGATTTTCACAAATGTTTGTTGGTTTTTCATTTATGTATGACATCTAGATCAGAGATCAATTTAAAGACATATGTTTGGGGGTTTTTTTTTTGTATAGTTTTCTTGCAACTATTGCAGCATATGCAGTAAAAACAAGTTTTATCAGCACAGAACCATGTAACAGAATAATTACAAATGGCTGTCACTAACATATTTAAACAAACTTGTTTATCTGTGTGGCATACTGGTTTTATTTATTTCATTTCTATTAATTATTTTACTATTCATCATTGCATGGCTATAGGTATCAAAAATAACAATAACATCCCCTGTTGTGTTTTTATCCATTTCCCAGCCATTGCTCCACAACTGATATAAAAGGCTGTGTCATTCTGTTCTGTGGGAATGTGTATAAAATATCTGCTTGCTGCTAACAGAGAATAGCTTTTTTGGCAGTAGTGGGTTTCTTCTCTGATATACCGGCCTCGGTGGCGTCGTGGCAGGCCATCGGTCTACAGGCTGGTAGGTACTGAGTTCGGATCCCAGTCGAGGCATGGGATTTTTAATCCAGATACCGACTCCAAACCCTGAGTGAGTGCTCCGCAAGGCTCAATGGGTAGGTGTAAACCACTTGCACCGACCAGTGATCCATAACTGGTTCAACAAAGGCCATGGTTTGTGCTATCCTGCCTGTGGGAAGCGCAAATAAAAGATCCCTTGCTGCCTGTTGTAAAAAGAGTAGCCTATGTGGCGACAGCGGGTTTCCTCTAAAAACAGTGTCAGAATGACCATATGTTTGACGTCCAATAGCCGATGATAAGATAAAAAAATCAATGTGCTCTAGTGGCGTCGTTAAATAAAACAAACTTTACTTTTCTTCTCTGATATGATAGTTTCTGTTTCAAAACTTAAAACTGAATAATTCCTAATACTAAGTTTATTACTGTTACAGTTACAGCCGAACAGTGCGTCGGGTTCAGGGGCATTGGAGCATGACGCCCGCTACCTGTACGCTAGATGTCCATCGGTAAGATATCTCGTTTATATCACGGCTCCTACCATTTAGCTCTTCGGTTTGTATTACATGCTAGATGTCCATCGGTAAGATATCTCGTTTATATCACGGCTCCCACCATTCAGCTTTTCGGTTTGTATTACGTGCTAGATGTCCATCGGTAAGATATCTCGTTTATATCACAGCTCCCACCATTCAGCTTTTCGGTTTGTATTACGTGCTAGATGTCCATCGGTAAGATATCTCGTTTATATCACAGCTCCCACCATTCAGCTTTTCAATTTGTATTACCTGCTAGATGTCTATCGGTAAGATATCTCGTTTATATCACAGCTCCCACCATTCAGCTTTTCGGTTTGTATTACGTGCTAGATGTCCATCGGTAAGATATCTCGTTTATATCACAGCTCCCACCATTCAGCTGTTCGGTTTGTATTACATGCTAGATGTCCATCGGTAAGATATCTCGTTTATATCACAGCTCCCACCATTCAGCTTTTCAATTTGTATTACCTGCTAGATGTCTATCGGTAAGATATCTCGTTTATATCACAGCTCCCACCATTCAGCTTTTCGGTTTGTATTACGTGCTAGATGTCCATCGGTAAGATATCTCGTTTATATCACAGCTCCCACCATTCAGCTGTTCGGTTTGTATTACATGCTAGATGTCCATCGGTAAGATATCTCGTTTATATCACAGCTCCCACCATTCAGCTCTTCGGTTTGTATTACGTGCTAGATGTCCATCGGTAAGATATCTCGTTTATATCACAGCTCCCACCATTCAGCTCTTCGGTTTGTATTACGTGCTAGATGTCCATCGGTAAGATATCTCGTTTATATCACAGCTCCCACCATTCAGCTTTTCGGTTTGTATTACTCTACCATATAGAATATTATGAAGATTAATATTCATGCAAAAATAAACATTCTCTAAACAGCTGATAAAGAACATTTTGAATACAGTACAGATGAACTGTACATTTCAATGAAGAACTGAACTAAATACATTTTTCATGAAAGCATTTTGTTAAAAAATATTATAGTATTGACAACTGGATAGAATTTTGTGATTGATAATCAGTTTGTGTCAGTATATACATTTTGCTTTGAGAAAATTAATATCTGTTTGCTACTTTGTAGTAGTGTGTATGGGTGTCTTCTCCATTTAGACAAAAATATGCATCAATCTACCATTATTTCTCAAGTCATAAAACAAACTTGTTCTTTCTTATAAACAAAACAAAAAAAACCTTAACTTTTTCTTGCATGACAATAGTAAATTTTAGCAGTTGTTTTGAAACACAAAGACGACAGTGTTTTTAATATTTGTTTTTGTTTATTCTCCAATTTAGAGTGATCCGGTTCCAGGGCCGCTACCTCTGGGTGTGGCAGTAATCGACAGCTCGGTGCGACTTTACGGACTCATCTTCCCCCGCGTGGCCCACAAACACCGCTACCAGATGTTACAGCACTTCAATGAGTGCATCAAGCAGGCCAAGTCCACACGACAACAGGCCGTCCAGATGAACATCTTCACAGCCGTACTGTGTGCAATGAAGGTACATAACTTTAGATGTCTTCGCTTCATTAGCAGTTAGTACGCTGACTTATTGAAACAACAATCTTGCGTCACCATATTATAGGATCATTTAGTAAATTAAATGTATGTTATTGGATTAACCTGTCAACAGATGTAATCTACTTTGGCTATGTTCTTACACTCATATTAGTTAAAACTTCATTAGCAATTAGAATATTGATATTTTAAAGCGACAATCTTGCCTCACCATATTATAGGATCATTTAGTAAATTAAATATAGGTTATTGAATTAACCTGTCAATAGATGTAATCTACTTTGGCTATGTTCTTACACTCGTATTAGTTCAAACTGATTTTCTTGTATAGTTTTTCACATTGACTTGTTAAGTATTAATAGTCTAGTAATACATGTTTTTTGTTTATTTGTAATATTCCAGGGTCTGGCTGAAACTAAAACCAGCCTTGGAGGGGATGATGTGAAAAAATCTGCAATATCACTCATCATGGTTAGTATTCTTGTGCTAATGAAATCATAGATAATCAGACTGCAGTGATATGTTCTTCCCTTTGTAAGATAAAGTTGATTCAATCAACATTTGACAGGTCTTTCACTCTTTGTAGTTCTTTCTGTTTAACACCAATATACTAAATTAAAAATACATTTTCAAAGAAATAAATATTGAAAGGTTATTCTTCTACTAGATGTAATTTGTTTTTATCAATGTAGGTGTTGATTGAAAGACTTCTCATAAATTATACATGATGGTTTGAAACAGTATATTTAACCAAGTTACTGTTTAGTTTGCGAGTTAAGATGTTTATTAACTGTTTGATTGGTGTGTAGGGTGCGTTGAGCAGCTCAAACCCGATTCTGCGCTGTGCTGCGGGAGAAGCATTGGGGCGGATGGCACAAGTCGTTGGAGACAGCAGGTTCATCGCAGAGATGGCACAGTACAGCTTCGACAAGTCAGTGTCTTGCTACATTCTTTTATCTCATAGCTTTCTTAATATGGTGCTATCCTGTCTGTGGGAAAGTGCATATAAAAGATCTCTTGCTGCATTCTTTTATCTCATACCTTTCTTAATATGGTGCTATCCTGTCTGTGGGAAAGTGCATATAAAATATCTCTTTCTGCATTCTTTTATCTCATACCTTTCTTAATATGGTGCTATCCTGTCTGTGGGAAAGTGCATATAAAATATCTCTTTCTGCATTCTTTTATCTCATACCTTTCTTAATATGGTGCTATCCTGTCTGTGGGAAAGTGCATATAAAAGATCTCTTGCTGCATTCTTTTATCTCATACCTTTCTTAATATGGTGCTATCCTGTCTGTGGGAAAGTGCATATAAAAGATCTCTTGCTGCATTAAACAAAAATGTAGCGGGTTTCCTCTATGACTACGTGTCAGAATTAACAAATGTTTGACATCCAATAGCTGGTCATGAATTAATCAATGTGCTCTAGTGGTGTCATTAAACAAACTTCTTTTTCTTCTTTTAATAATGTTATTTTGTGTATTTTTCTTATTAGTTGTTTTTGCGGGATTTAAAAGAAGAAAAAGTTGCCATAGTTTAACAAAAATTATGTTTAATGGTTCCCAACCATTTAATATTAATAGAATGAAAAGAAATGTCATGGTAGGACTTTTAAATTGTTTATATAGATTTTTAAAATATATGTTTAATGGATACCAACTATTTGTCAAAATTGGGGTGGGGTGGAATAAGAGTTTAAAAAATATTTTGACAGACTCTAGTGCCAATACATTTTGAAAAGAGTAAAGTAGTATTTGTTTTTTCATTTATATAATTAGTGATTATGATGATGCTGTAATAATTTTAAAACTGCAAATTATATCTAGGCTTAATATACAGTGGAAAAAATTAACTTGTGTTAAGCGCCCACCTGAGGACATTAATATCTGCAGGTTAAAATTGGCAAGAGATATAATGAATCGCACTGGACACTCCCTGGCACTGAAAATGCAAATGAAATAAACAGGGTTAATATACACTGTAAAACATTAACTTGTGTTAAGTGCCCACCTAAGGACCGTATGTGATTGTGAACCACTAATTTCTGCAGGTTAAAGTCGGCTAGAGATGTGGTGAGTCGCACTGGACACTCCCTAGCACTGGGCTGTCTGCACCGCTATGTGGGTGGCATGGGATCTGGCCAGCACCTCAACACCAGCGTCAGCATCCTCCTGGCGCTCGCACAGGACTTCAACTCGCCAATTGTGCAGGTGAGTACTCTAGTGCCGACATCTTAGCTCAAGACTAACGAGGCTGCCTAATATTACCAGCTAGCCTAGCTTACACTATAGTCTGTGTTAAAATTGTCAACTCGTTCTTTTAGATGAACTTTAGTCAGTAGAATTTTTAATTATTTACTGATTAATTAAACTATTATTAATAGCATCGATTAAGTGAAATTTGTGATGATATTTTGTAGCAGTTAGTGTGCACAAAATGTTGGAAAATATTAATTCCTGAAGTCAATGCTATAGAGCATGTTGACTCAGTATCTAGAAGGTTGATAATGACTTGCTATATCTTAACCCCTCTTTTTATTAGTGGGTCAATTAATATTTTTAACTTGTAATAAACAACCTGTTTTTAAAGTTGACCTAGTAGCACTTTTATTAAAATTGTTCTTACAATTATCACTGACCATCAGCATTACATTTTCCATTCCAATGAGTCCCACAGACTGAGTTAACATAGATAGTTTTCACCCAACCTACCCTTCTTAACATAAAATTTAGATATGGAAAGTTCCAGATTTTAGTTCAGCCCAAAAAACTGTTTATGTTGTAGATGTTTATTGAAAAGCTAGCAATAACCCCTACTTTTCAAGAACCTGCAAAGAGTTTGGATTTGTTTCCAAATTAATTTCGTCTTTGTTAAAAATAAACCTGAAGAATGTATTATATTTCAGGTTTGGGCTCTTCACGCTCTGGCCCTGATAGCCGACTCGGGTGGCCCGATGTTCCGGAGTTACGTGGAGCCGACTCTGTCTCTAGTTCTACAGCTGCTGTTGACCGTCCCTCCCTCGTCTGTTGACGTGCACCAGTGTCTGGGCAAGTGTCTGTCTGCTCTTATCACATCTATAGGACCAGAGTTTCAAGGTAAGATTTCTTTAAACATAAAAATAAAGTTATTTGCCCTTACCAGACCAACTGGAGAGCACTATAGGTTTCATCTCAGTCCTCCTGTCTGTCTGTCTGTTTCTCTGTCTGTCTGTCTGTCTGTCCATCCATCTGTTGCTCATATAGATGGTTTCTTCACAATGCCTTAAGATACTGTGAAATGTTGTGCATAGCTTTATCTTGTACTGTTACAAATCCTGTTTTAATTTCATGGTGATTTACCCATTTTTGACAGAGTTATGGCCCTTAATGAACAAATTTGTTATGCCTGGTAGGGGAAACATATTTCATTAGCAGTACTCTTTGAATGCTCAATTTTAATCATATTATAGTTAATAGTGGGGCGGGGGTCGTGGGGTGGGTTTTTTTTCAATTTCAATCAAATAAAAAAAATATCAGTAGTAAACAAAATGAGTAGACAGGTTATGTTGGAATATGTCAATGATTACCAACTACTGACTGTGTTGTAGGTAACAGCAGTTCTATAGCAACGGCGCGATTGTATGGCCTGGTGTGCTGTGCGGTGATGCAGGATCACTCGGATTCCATGGTGCAGGCCGAGGCCATCACGTGTCTACAACAGCTGCACATGTTCGCCCCGAGACACGTCAACCTGACCAACCTAGTGCCACATCTGTGTGTAAGTCCACAAACACCCTCTCTCTTATTCAACTTTACAATTACTTTTTTTTTTTAATATGTGACGGAACCAAGTTACCAAAGTGAAGTTTGTTGCATGTCTGCACTCATGCATTCATTCCGTCTTTCTTTCATTTGTTCAGGAAACACTGACAAGTTCCCATCTACTTCTGCGCCGAGCGGCGGTGGCATGTCTGCGTCAGCTTGTGAACCGTGAAGCGAAGGAGATCAGCGAACAGGCTCTGTCGCTGTCTGGTGAGGGCAAGGATGGCAAGTCGTGTGTGAATATCACAGAGAGCGGGCTCGAGGGCACACTGTTCGGCATGCTGGACACCGAGATAGACGGCAAGCTGATATCGGACACCCAGGACACGATAGACAGTCTGCTGCAGTCGCTGGCCATCCCCAACCTCACACGCTGGCTGCAGCTGCTGAAAGACGTGTTGTCGGCTTCTACAGGTAACGTACAAACCAGAGAGAAAATCTTTAAATGTTTCATAGAATTATAGATTTTAGTGTTACCTGAACTTTTCCTTTTCTTGTTCGTCAAAAAGATAATTAAAGATGTTCTGTCTACTTGTACAGGGAAGTACAAAACAGAGAGAAGAGAAAAAAAATCTTTAAATATTTTATAGAATGACAGATTTTAGTGTTACCTGAACTTTTTCCCTTTATTTTGTTCATCAAAAACCTACTTACAGATGTCTTGTCTTCTTCCATCATGGATGGAAATCCACCAGGGTAGTTTTCTGGATTTTTATGTTTTTTGTGTTATATGGACTTTTCTTTGCTTTTTCTTTAAAACACTAATAGTAGCCCCTACTTTTCAAGATCCTGCAAAGTTGTCTAGATTTTTTTTATCACTGTCATTTTCATTATTGTACTTACGGACAAAATGTTATATATAATTTTCACATCAGTGTAAAATGGTCATTTCTATTTAATGATACAATTTACATGTAATTTATAAAACAAAAAATGTTTCGGTGATACTTATTAACATAGAAGATTCCGGCAATTGGAGGGGTCAGTTGTATATTTATTTAATTTTCAACAGGGGTGAGGAGGTATAATCTTCAGTTTGAGGGGCTTTATTCTCCCTCCACTTCCGACTTATGGTTAATGTCTGAATTTTATGATGCAATTTATGTGAGATACAAATTGTTTTTCATTGATACTAATTATTATCTTTAGATACTGTCTAAATTTTTATTGCTAATTATGTTTAGATACAAATGAGTTTGATTAATGTTACTTATTATGTTTTGATGTAAATCAGTTTTTATTAATACTACTTGTTATATTTAGATACTACGAGCAGCATTCCTGACGAGAGTGAAGGGCTGGCTGACAATGATGATGACGACGAGAACGAAGACACTGATGTCGGAGTCCAGTTCAAAGCTGCGGAACAAGAAACCACTCATCCTTCTGTTGCACCCAGGTGAGTCGAGTGATAATGTCATGATAGGTAGCACTAGTTGCACCCAGGTGGTTCGAGTCGTAATGTCATGATAGGTAGCGACTACTAAATGGTTCAGATAATTTTGTTTCTCGGCAAGTAATTTCATAATAATCTTTTTGGTGCAGATATTTTTCCTTTTTCTCTCACCAATGAAGACAGACTTGTAGTGGGGGGAGGAGTTAGGAAAGTGGTCAAAACTGTTTTTAATATTACTGTATAACTTTATTAAACAGATTATTTGCTACCATTTAATAACCTGTGTGATGGTAATGGGTTTCTTCCCTGTCTGTCTGTCTCTCTCTCTCTCTCTCTCTCTCTCTCTCTCTCTCTCTCTCTCTCTCTCTCTCTCTCTCTCTCTCTCTCTCTCTCTCTCTCTCTCTCTGACTCACTCAGCTAAGCTTTACACACCAAATAGTTATGGTTTTAAATGGGGCAAAATGTTGTCAAACAAATGCTGTAATAATAATGGTAATGCCTATCTTAGATTGAACTGCATGTGTAACGTGATGGTCTGGTTTTGCAGGTGGCCCACGCGTGTGTTTGCCGTTGAGTGTCTGATGAAGATCATGGCGACATGTGATGGTGGAGAATCACAGTTTGATCTGATCACAGCCAAAAAACTGTACGAACGAACCGGAAACAGTACGTTGCAATATTTGCAAAAAGTGGTTTCGCAAAATGTTTTTTGCTATAAACTTCATCACTCACTAGAGCAGCAGAAATAACAAAGTTAACCCCAGTATTAATCTAAAACCCAGTAAATTCATAATTTGTACCCAAAATACTTGAAAGAAATATGTCTTGAAATAAAGCTGGATTTAACACCTAAAATTACAAGTTTAGTTTTTTGTGTTAAACATATTATCTTATTTAGACTGTTTATTTATACACTAAATATTAAAAAAACATTAAGTTGTGTCAAAATTGGTATGTGTCATTCTAAGATTTGGATTTGTTTTTATTGTTAAAATTGTTTTTCAGGAAGCTACTTGGCTTTACATCTGTCTGACTTGATCCGAATGGCTTTTATCGCTGCCACGTCTGACAGCAACCAGCTTAGACTGGCAGGTCTAGCTGCCCTTGAGGTGAACTTTTTTCACATCATACTGTGCAAACACTATTTTCTGCTGATTTAATTTTATAATGTCAAAAGATTAGTTGTACCTTAATGCAGTCGGCTGTAATATTTAAGCATTTTATCCCCAGACTGAAAGATAAGATTCAAAATCTAAGTGTGTCTGCGACAATTTAGTATTGTCAGTAGTAGTTTAGCTAGGAGGTAAATACCTATCGGTAATGACTGCATGTATATTGATAATTTGATTTTTTTTTTATATATATATGTGTAACAGAAAAATCAACCTCCACTGAATGGATTCGAACCACAGACTCTCAGTACAAGAGTCAAGTACTTTACCAACTGAGCTAATAGGGAAATTCCCACTAGCTTTTGCCAGTAGGAGCACTTTATACCAACAGTACTACATATATTATATTTTGTGTTATATACATGTAATGTGCCACTCATTGTTACGGGGTAGTCAACCCTAGAACAAATAAACTATTTTGAATTGAATTTTAATTGCATAGTATTGGCATCATGTTGAATACTTGAACCTCTGAGGTAATAAAGTTAAACTGTACGCTTTGAACAGATAGTGAACTGGTCATAAGAGAATCTAAACGTGTAAATGTTCAAGACCAGCAGATGGTCAAGTCTTTATCTTTTTGTGATATAAAACTTCATCAGAAATATGACCTGATTCACATTTAAACTAAATATTCTTTTACTTTATATTGTTTGAAAATCTTTAATTGAGTCAAGTTAAACAAGACAGAATTATTGTCGATATTTTGGGCAGTCTCTGAGTAGAACAGCATTGTCCCGAGGAAGACAGGATAGTTACTGCCAAAACATTGACAATACCGTAATGAAAATATTAAACATGTGCTCTTTTATCATCATTGTTTTGTAAACATTCTAATCAGCTGGTTATTTGAAGTACCATTCTTCTGATGAATTGGGGTTTTTTAATTCTTAAATTGACTTTTTAATTTTATTTTATTTTATTTACTGATTTTGAAGAGGTTTGCTAATGTTGTATATGTTGTTGTTGTAGGAAATAATTGTAAAGTTTGCAAAGGTTCCTGAACCCGAGTTTCCTGGTCACGTAATACTGGAACAATATCAAGCTCAGGTAATGTAAACAAATTCTGTTAAAAAAAAAAAAAGAGAGAGAGAAAGAAAAAGGAAAGACAACATAACATTGAAAAATATTTGTAGCATGACAACTAATTTCTTTAAAGTACATATAATAATAATGATTTCTATAATGTCAATATCTAAGGATTAGGTATGATCATATTGTGATACATTTTAAGTTAAAACAAAGATCAATCAAGTATTCTCTGTTGACATTGATGTATACTTAAAGTTGAATAAAGTAATATTTGCCTTTTTCCATGCAATCCCAAAACCGCTTATGTTTAGATGATAATAATTGTTTAAATCAGATGGAAAATGTTATTTTTTAATTTTGTAGGTGGGAGCTGCCTTGAGGCCGGCATTTTCACCAGACACTCCGTCAGATGTGACAGCTAAAGCATGTGAGGTAATTAAATAGTATTTAGACCGGCCTCAGTGGCATCGTGGCAGGCCATCGGTCTACAGGCTGGTAGGTACTGGGTTCGGATCCCAGTCGAGGCATGGGATTTTTAATCCAGATGCCGACTCCAAACCCTGAGTGAGTGCTCCGCAAGGCTCAATGGGTAGGTGTAAACCACTTGCACCGACCAGTGATCCATAACTGGTTCAACAAAGGCCATGGTTTGTGCTATCCTGCCTGTGGGAAGCGCAAATAAAAGATCCCTTGCTGCCTGTCGTAAAAAGAGTAGCCTATGTAACGACAGCGGGTTTCCTCTAAAAACAGTGTCAAAAATGACCATATGTTTGACGTCCAATAGCCGATGATAAGATAAAAAATCAATGTGCTCTAGTGGCATCATTAAATAAAACAAACTTTACTTTACTTTGTAGTCTTTCAAGGAAACCCATTATATTTTTCCATCTTTTATATGTAATTTTCAAAACAGGACAGAACATACCAGTCTTTAATAATTACCCCCACCCCAAATTGTGCTGCATTTTACATTTAAGACAATTGGTTTTATTTAACTGACTGACAAAATATTTCAAAATAGAGTGAACCTCCACAAAACTAAACCCTTGGTAAACTGGATGCCATTAAAACTGGAATTTTTAGCCGATGATAAGATAAAAAATCAATGTGCTCTAGTGACGTCGTTAAATAAAACAAACTTTTTTTAAATAGTATTTAATTATTTATATGGTTAGGTCAATCATAAGAAATATACAGTGATTGAATTAATTTTTTTTTTAAATGAAATATCAACCAACTGACAATAAGTTTAATTGAAATAAAATATTAAGTGAGTGCCTCACTATTAAAATGGTGAAGAGGTGGTAGTTAACTGAAAAGTGTTTTATTCCAAACAGGGACGTAATTTTTGAACATTTTATCTCATTTTAGCTTTTTATACCTAATATACTTTTCACAAAGTAAAGTGGATTTGATCTTAAATTTTAATAAGTGACATTTATTTATCTGGTATAGGGTGTTCGACTTTTAATAGATCACTTCAAGTTTTATATTTAAATGAACATTCCTGTGAACAGAAACTAATTAATGTAGACTGCACCTAAAGAAACTTGTTTTTTAAACGACTCACTTTACCTGGCCTCCTATCATTGTTTTAGGTGTGCAGTACGTGGATCGGAAGTGGGGTGGCTCGTGACCTCAATGACCTCCGCCGGGTTCACCAACTGCTGGTGTCCTCGCTAGCCAAGCTGAAGCAAGGCAAGTCCCAGTCTCCTCTGTACAACGAGAGCGCTTCAACCATGGAGAAACTGGCTGTCATCAAGGCATGGGCAGAGGTATGTAGTACGTTGGGGTGTATGTGTAAGTGGTTTTTGTCTCAAAGTAAAAAGGTGAGATATAGGTGTCACTTTTCCCATGGCATCAACTTTTACATTAAAGTTATATTAACATTTCATGTTTAGACAAGTTGTTCACAAACTATAAGTCCCAGTTCACTGAACCTTCGTTTATAATTGTGCCTATGGATGTTCATCATAATGCACCGAAATTTTTTTATGGTAAGTGAGACATTTAATTCTTGGTTTTTTAATTAAAGATTTAGTAATGTCAGGGCAATCATTGTGCTTCCAAATAGGAAAGTGCATATTATATTAAGTAGGTGGCTATGTTAAATTCCTTACTAAGCTATATAATTTGCAGTGTAATCTTTGAAACATAGCTGGAATGGAAATTACAGTAGCTGATGAAATCTGCTAGGTGCTAGTTTATTTTTAGAAGTCTTCAGTTGTTTCGGTACCCAATATCCACAGAATTGAGAGAAAAAATTCAGAATAAATGTTAGCATTAAATAATAATTCAACACCTACCCCTCCCCATGTGATCCAGGAGTATAATTTTAGATAGAGTGCAAAATCTGTAATATTTTGAGACAATGTATCATTTTGTAAAATTACATGCATTGTATATCTAAAAATCTTTTAGAGGTTTTTTTTAAAGTTTTTGTTTTGTTATTTTATTCACATCGATGTTCTTTTAATTAATTTTTTTTTAGAACATGTTTTGTTTTTGTTTATTCTTTTAATTTTTTTAGAAAGTTCTTGTTTTGTTCTTTGTATTTACATCCATGTTGTTTCCTCCTCCAGGTTTACATTGTGGCTGTCGACCGAGAGGCTGAGAAGATGCAGAAGCTGAGCTCGAGACCAAAGGAAGAAGATGAAGATGGCTACCAGTGTGGTGGGGAGAGCTTGCTGAGTCTAGTCCAGCCGGAGTTGTCTGCTCTTAGTCAGCACTGGCTCAGTGCTTTGAGAGATCATGCCCTTCTCTCCTTGCCAGCAGGTGTGTGTGTGTTGTCCCGTCTAACTACACAATATTTATTAGTATTTTTTGTTATTGTGAGACACTCGTTATGCCATGAAGCCCCTCTAAACCGGACACAAATTGGACCGAGTAAAGGGTCCGGATTTAATGGGCATCCAGTTTAGAGAGGTTTTGTTCAGTACTAATATTTAAAAAGGGACTATTTATTCTGTATTGATATTTGAACAGGAACCATAAAAAAATTTCCAGTTTTAATGGCATCCAGTTTACCAAGGGTTTAGTTTTGTGGAGGTTCACTCTATTTTGAAATATTTTGTCAGTCAGTTAAATAAAACCAATTGTCTTAAATGTAAAATGCAGCACAATTTGGGGTGGGGGTAATTATTAAAGACTGGTATGTTCTGTCCTGTTTTGAAAATTACATATAAAAGATGGAAAAATATAATGGGTTTCCTTGAAAGACTACAAAGTAAAGTAAAGTTTGTTTTATTTAACGACGCCACTAGAGCACATTGATTTTTTATCTTATCATCGGCTATTGGACGTCAAACATATGGTCATTTTTGACACTGTTTTTAGAGGAAACCCGCTGTCGTTACATAGGCTACTCTTTTTACGACAGGCAGCAAGGGATCTTTTATTTGCGCTTCCCACAGGCAGGATAGCACAAACCATGGCCTTTGTTGAACCAGTTATGGATCACTGGTCGGTGCAAGTGGTTTACACCTACCCATTGAGCCTTGCGGAGCACTCACTCAGGGTTTGGAGTCGGTATCTGGATTAAAAATCCCATGCCTCGACTGGGATCCGAACCCAGTACCTACCAGCCTGTAGACCGATGGCCTGCCACGACGCCACCGAGACCGGTTGAAAGACTACATGTCAAATAAGAATTACTAAATGCTTGACATCCAATAGGTAGTGAGTAATTAATCAGTGTGCTTTAGTGGTGTTATTAAACAAAACATGTTTTATGCCTCAAAGTCCCTGTGCTGTAGTACGTTGTATCTAAGTTCTTTCATATTTCAGAGTATTCTCGTCAGCTTCCTTCCGAAGGTGGAGCCTTCTATCACCCTGATACAATAGAGATGGCTCGTGCGCACTACAAGAAGTCGTGGCCGCCTATTCTCTACGCGCTGTCCGTGTGGCTCAAGGAGAAAGGTTTCTCTGACGTCGGAGATGAGAAGCAGAGTGAAGGCGGCATTATCCGATCTGTCGGGGGATTGAGTCTACAGCCAGCCAACTCACCTGCCAACATGAAGCCACAGGAATTGAATAAGGACAGATTTTATTTAATTTTAGGTTGGTATATATACTTTTTTTACTATAATATTTAGGGTTTTCTATTGAGACTATGGGAATGAAGTTAGTTTTTATACTAGTTTTCCTCAAATATTAACTAAAATACTCTACTAATAGAATATAAATACTATGTGAAAAGTTGTTGTTTTTTAAGTGGGGTTTTTCTTCAGAATAGGCCTGCATTTGAGATCATATTAATTTCACATAGGACTGTATTTTAAGGGCTCATGTTTGTAAAGTTCAGACACAAGATTTGAGTAAACTCTCAAAACTAAACTACAAGCTATTTGTGACTTTAAAGTGTTCTAAAAATGTGGTTGGATGTGCACTGTACATGGAAATGAGCCTTGCTGTAGTATCTGTTTTATTTTAGACTGTATGTCATTTAATACTGTTCAGGTAGTGTTATCCATTTGCCTTAAGAACACTGCATCATTTCATTCCATTTTCTACCTTAACTGGTTATTGTATTCTTTTCAACACATGTCGTAGTTACAGTAATTACCTGTTTGCCTGTGTTTAGGTATCTGTATGGAGTCGATGTGTAGTCCGACGTCGCGCCTGCCAGTTGAGACTGTGGAGAAATGTTTACGAGGTCTGTGTGCACTGCTTGACACCAGGTGGCCGCGCAGGCAACTCGGAGACGACCCCATCCTGTCAAGGGAACTTCTGAATGTGATGCACAGGTAATTTCTTTTCAACTTCACCTGTTGTCAAACAAATGAATATACCCCTAGTCTAGTCCGGAAAAAGGAGAGATGTCTGAACGACAAGAGCAAAGGAAAAAGTAGGAAGTTATAGTCACGTGACCAGAACAGGAAGGATGACGCACTAGATAAATTTTAGGCCATCCCATTGGCTGTTGGGATGTTCGAACCAGACTTCTATCTTTAGGGGAATATGCATTTGTTTGAGGATAGGTGAAGTATTTATAAAGAAAAAACACCAATCTCTAATTTCTGAAACAGTCTTTATTATACTTCACAATACTCTCATCATCCTATCTAGGAAACTTTTAAATGTAATTTCTGAAATACTTTATTGGTTCCCTACCAGTCCAACCATTGAGGACTAGATTTCATCTCCGTCGTCTGTCTGTCCCACATATAGTTTTCCAGATTTTGTTTTTTCACAATGCTCGAGATATTGAGCTAAAATTTTGTTCTGTTACAGATCAACTTTGACTTTCATGGCAATTTACCCATGGCCCTTGAAATATAGACGATTTTTTAATAGAAATATGTTCTTTCATAGCGATTTTTCAATTTTTTACACACAGTTATGACCCTTAGATTTAGGAGATAAGAAAAATTGTTGGACCCGGTAGGGGACATTTATTGCTTTAGTAGTACTCTCATAATGCTTGTTATACTGTACAATACTCCCATCATTCTACCAAGGAAACTTTTGAATCAATCTTTTAATGATTAAATTTCCATTATATTTATTAAAATTTGAAGCCATCCCACTGGTCTAGTATTAGCAACGCAATTATGTTCATTTTTTTATTAACGTAAAAATGACATCAAGGAACATCATATCATTTGTATTTGTAACTATTGTTTGACCTCCAAAAGATGATGTATTTTTGCGCTGGGGTGTTGTATTATGTTTTGGTTCAGAAAAACTTTTTGATGAAAGGGGATTAAGCTGATTTGAAATCCAATTAGTTTTACTCCAAATCCCATATGCCCTTTTGTTTTTATTTCATTTTATATAAAAAATTTACATTGTAGAATTATTTTGACAAGAGATGACCTGACAATACAGACTCTGGCCATGGATGTTGTTAAGAAAGTAGTAAGATCAGCTCAGGAGAATTTGGATGCAGAGAGAGCTCGGTTGAAAGGTATGCATTTTCAGTAATGACGTTCCAATCATATGATTCAGAAAGTAAATCTACAACACAGTGTTTGTATGGATACACAGTTATTTCTGTAATCAATGTCCTTTGTGGCTGAAAATACTAGTCTCTTTGCTTTGACATGGTTGAAAAATTAACAGACTGATATTATTAAATAGACTGAGGTGACCCATTTGTATCCAGACTAAAATAATAACTTCAGCTGTCTCTTGTATTATATTTATTTTGTTAGAAGCCTTTCCAAAATACTGTTGACGTAGCTTTAAATAACAGGCCGTCCGCTGAACAGAAAAACGTGAAGTTTCGTTCCACCTGTCAGGGGTCTAACTAATTTTTATGTTTTTGGCTAGACAAACATCTTATTTATAACAGAAAAAAAGTTTACCAATTTTTTCCTGCAGTTTTTTTAAAATTCAAACTGAAAATGGGAACTATATACAAACACGCATTGCAAAAATCGCACTCATAACGGCTATAAATGTCAACAAAAAGTAGGGAATCCCCAGTGCGGGCAGAGGAAAAATTAAAGAAATTTCTACATCTAAAGATCTGGGCAAGCTTCGCTGCATTATACATGCGTGTCAAGGTGTGGAAGGTAAATTGACAACCTTTTCAGCTACCACATGGGATAAATGCGTCGAGTGTGCTACGAAATGGTCAAAATTAACGGGCGAACTTAGTGATATTTCGAACAATCTTTTTAGAAGTGGCGTACTTGACATTCCGTTTTCAAAAGACGCTTGTGTACACTTTGGCTATCATAAATCATGTTATCAAAAGTTTACAAACAAGATATACATTAAGAAATCACAAAAGGCTAGTGAGAAAACAGCATTGGTAGTGCCAGAAGAAAATGAATCAAATGACGATGATAATGATGTCAGCTCTCCAAAAAAAACTCCGGTCCAGTTCTGTTGTGTCAAAAGTCGGTGAAACCAGCTGTAGTGTTTTACCAGCATTATGCATCATATGCAAGAAGAAAGACTTATGTGTCACTGTTGGACACAGACGAGTTAAAGACAAGCTAATACAAGCAGAAACTGAGTCAGCTGGTAAGTAATTGTTTATAACATTTTTATTTTATTTTAGGCCACACAAATATATATGCTTCTGGTCACCACCCTTGTTCAAATTGTTATTACCAGAAACATTTTCTTCTTATTTTCAAATATTTATATTGGGAAATATATGATTTAAATATTTAATTATTTTAATTAGGCATACCTTTTATAACTTTTATTTTGACAGTTACATTGTGGTCTGCAGGGTTGGAAAATCTTTAAATTTTAATGGTAGACCATGGACTACCAGGTATCTAAAATGTGGTTTATGCAGTTAACAATATGGTTGCCCAGTTAACAAATCAGGTAGCCCTGTGCATCCGGGGACTGGATTTGGCTAAGTCTGCTGGTCTACATAAAAAAAAGCAACAAACAAATTGATGTTATTATATTGTAACTGACCATTATTAGTATATTACAGCTTTAACTGGTTTAGGCTGGAAGAAATGTTTTCAGTTCACTCATGTAATAATCTTGCATTGCAGGTCAGTTGCCTAAAGCAGCCACTGAGAAGTGTGATGAAACAATTCTACTTCACATTCGAGACAAGGATTGTGTAGCTACTGAAGTATAATATCGTTCATGCTACAAAAATTGCATAAGATTCCTGAGAAAGAAGAAAAGGTTTTTTAATCTCTTCCCCCCCCCCCCCCCCCCCCCCCCCTTTTTGTTTTGTCATGGTCATTGCACAAAATCGTGATGTTGACTTGAAAGAGATCCTAACCTATTCATTAGGAACAGTTTCATTTCCTCTAGCAAGTATAGATGGATCAATGGCCAAAAGTACAAAATCAGCCTTGTTGGATGTCATTGAGAAGAAGGTTGGTGATTGCCTTGTTGACAGTGTACCTGCAAATTCAGCCATTATTCTGGATGCCATGGCAGTTCTACAATCAATGGTCAACATTCCAGAGACATTTGGAGAACTTGCTGACAACATTTTAACTATAGTCATCAACATGGCAATGAGGTACAAGTGTTCCCGTGTGGATTTTGTAGCTGACCGATATCCAAGCATCAGCATTAAGAATGCAGAACGATCTAGACGGGCAGAAAGTGGTTCTCGGATCACACACATATATGGCACAACACAGAAGACACCTCATCAGTGGAAAAAATTCATGTCTGTGGGACAAAACAAAGAAGCACTCGTCAATTTCTTATTCAACTGTTTGAAAGATGCAAACTTTGAAGCAACAAAGAAAGATATTGCCCTGTATATTACACATGATGATAAATGCCACTTGACTGATATCAAGAACAAGAAGGCAACAGTAAGCCATGTTTCTGAACTTGATTGTGACCACAAAGAAGCCGATACTAGACTACTGCTTCATGCTCTTCATGCCTCTGCAGAGCACAGTGCTGTTATCATTAAAAGTCCATATACAGATGTTGCCATAATAGCACTGAGCTTGAAGCAAAACATACATGCCCAGTTGTTTTTCCTCACAGGAGTGAAGAACCGTACACGTATCATCAACTTACAGAAAATTGAATCTGCATTGTCACCAAGATTTTGCCAGGCTCTTATTGGGATACATGTGTTTTGTGGCTGTGATTCAACTAGTGCGTTCTATGGGAAAGGAAAAAAGAGGGCATTTGGCTTAGCAAATGAATCTGATGAATTTGTGGAAGGTTTCATGGAGCTAGGAAAATATTTCACATTGAATGATAAAGTTTTGCTTGTAATGGAAAGATTTGTGTGTCGCTTATATGGCCAGTCCACATCAAGTGTAAATGAAGCCAGGTACAAAGTCTCTTGTCTTGCAAAAACATCAGAACAGAGCATGCCACCCACACAAGATGCACTTCAGCAGCACTGCAAGAGGGCCAATTACCAAGCAGCCATACACAGAAGATCTCTTGAACAGTCGAATATCTGCTCCATCACCCAACAGCCATGGTTGGGTTGTAAAAGCTGGATAAATATCAATGAACTGGATGACCAAAGACCCTGCCCCAGAAGCTGTTCTTTTGTCAGTTAATTGTAAATGTAAGACTGGAATGTGCTCCACAAATAGGTGTTCGTGCCAGTCAGCCAGGCTGTCATGCACAGATTTGTGTAAACGTTGTAACTGCACCCAATCGGAAAGATGAGGCTCAGGATGATGTGTTTTCTGATGATGATGACGATGATAGCGGTGATTAGATGGACTAAAATTTATACAAATACATAAATATACATTGTTTGACTGTATTTCCTTTAACAGGTAATACAAATGTAAATATGTGCAGAACAGTTGTGAGAAAGCAGAAACATAAGCCAAAAACGCCTGCACAGTGCCTTTCACAGCTAATTTAAAAACAAATAAAAATGCAGGCCTATAAGGAATTAGAACTATGGTACTAATAGGTACTAGTACCTATTCAAAGTGATTAGACCATTTAAAATCATTAAACATCTCAAATCTTCATATCGGTAATATCACAATCTCATAAATAAGATGGACTGCAATTTTTTAAAAGTCAGCCCAAGTTATTTGCCTTTTCATCTATGAGATTCTTCATAATTTCCAATAACTTCAAATATATATTGTCAAATTATATATTATAGGGACAAGAGAAGTATCCAGACCACTGCTATTAAGAAAGTTTGCACAAAAAAAGCATTTCAGTAAAAAAAAAAAAATTGGCACTTAATTGACCTTTGACCTCTATGTTTGACCTTGTCGACCACTGGCTACCATCCTGGATTGACTTTTTGAATAGTACAGACTATTAACTCTTTAGAAATACACCTGGTTACTTCCATTAAAAATGCATTTACCATAGCTCTTGTTTTAAATTTATTATTACAAATATTTTTAGTTTTGGTGTATTTTAAAATAGTACAACTTTTTACTTTATATATTAAGGGTTGAAACACATTCAGAGTTGATTTTTAACACTTAAATGTATTTCAATACTATGTTTCTATAGAATTATGGCAGTTAAATTGTATAAGGAGCAATAACTTTTCTGAAATTTAATTTTATTACCTCTGGTTATCCAATAAAATAAAATATTTGCATATATATTATTGCATTGTATAGAGGACTCTATTACAAATGTTTTGAGTGGTCACATGTTGTTCTATGTGTTATAGTTACAGAGTTAGATCTGTTTTAGTTACCCACCCCTCTAAAAAAAATCCTAAATTTGGTCAGAGGGGGGTCTCCTTTTGACGTCATTTAAAAAAAAAACCTGCAGGAAATATCTTGGTAAACTTTTTTTCTGTGATCGATAATGTATTTATCTAGCCAAAAACACAAAGATTTTTTAGACCCCCGATATGTGGAACGAAACTTCATTTCTAGCCACAATTCTGAGCTTAGCGGATGGCCTATAACGTATTATCATACATTTATGATAAGGTGACCCATAACGCAATTATAAAATTCTCATAATACCCATTGATATTTTTGAGTCCTAAAAACAAGCTGAGTATGTTCGTTCATTCATTCATTTAGTGCATTTATTTATTTACTTTCTTAACCTTTAGACTACTGGATTAATTTTTAACAAAAACCATGTTGAGTGGGTACAAGTTAATAATTTTTACTGACGTATATTCACTGAAATGTTTTATAAATACATAAAATAAAGTTCATCTATGAATCGGTAAGTATTATTTTGTGGGTTTTTGTAATTTTTATGATTTTTAGATCAGTTAATGGTAATTAAAATTAGGCAAAAAATCGAAAAAGTCACATTTACTTATGGGCATTTGTGGCCAGCTGTCCAGTATTTATGTCTATTATTCCCGATAACAGTGGTTTTCTGACCAGAATTTTTTTTTTTAAACCCGAACTTCAATTCATATTGCAATATTTGGTGATTTTTGTTGTTGGTAAAACAATCAAATTTATTATCAAATTAGTTGTCACAATCAGCTATCGATCCCTGAAAATGCCCGTAACGTGCCGCCATTGTTGTCGAGCGAAAATACTTGCCGAAAACCAAAAAAGGTATTTTCAGTTGAAAAAAATCAAAACAGAAACCACCATTTTGAAAAGAATTTTTTTTTATCTTTTATTATATTTTCGTTTCCGGTGAGTGACATGTGCAAAACAGTGGGAATTATGAATTGGGGAATGCACTGTATGCAGTATACAGTATGTTGACTGACGTGACATTGGGCGAGATATCTCGCCTGTAGTAGTCAGAAGGTTAAACCTTTTCATCATTCTCGGGGAACATTCTGCTTTCAAAATAATGATTAGCAAGTTTAGTACATTATAACAAATCACGCATAATGAAGATTGTTGCTTGACCTTGGTGACATTATTGTATGATTTCCTTCAGAGAAAGAGCTGACCACGCCCAGCACGACGGAGAGCAGCACCGAGTCGATGGACACCACCGACAGCACCGCCAGTACCGGGAGCACGGGGGAGGGGGGCGACACGGGGGACATCGACCAGAACAGGTCCGTGGTGTTCGCCACGCTCGAGGTGTGTCTGTGTGGCCTGGTGCGCCAGGTTCCAGCCATGAACCCATCGGCCCCGACAACCGGCTTTCAGACGCCCACACACCAGAGGAAGCTGTCCGAAGAGTCCTGTCGGCTCATTTCCACTGTTGTCACAACAATGGCCGACATAGTGCAACTCTGTTCTCCATCAGGTAGGATGATTATGTTCAGTGTCCTGGAGGGGATTTTAGGTTTCATTACATATCCTTAAAATTGGTTTCAAAATCAATTTAAATGCCTTTTCCAACTAAAACCTATTTGTTTGTTATGAAAGCAAATGCCAAACCATCCTAATACTTTATTTTTCACAGAAACTGACAACAAATGCAACGATTAGCTGCATTCAGTCAAGTGAGATTTTTATTACCTTTGGGATAGTGGATGTCCTAAAACATTGGGAGAGTGTCATTTGTCTAGACAGTTATTCATCTCTATTATGTAATAATTAAGAAAAAGAATGGGTTGAAGCTCACAAATACCTGAATCAAGCTTGACAAAGTTCTTGCATTTCAATGTAAATGTTAATACACAGTCATCGCCAATGAATATTATCAGTTTACACATTGCTGACGGCAACTGAAAAGGAGGGGTGGTGGGGGAGTGTAAAAGTCAAAATCAATATTTGCCAAACAATCATCATTTTGAATGTTGGTAATTCGGTATTAGAACCACCCCACTATTAAGACAACTTTTAATAAGTCCCGCCGATGGTCCCAATAGCAGGGTTTCATTGTATTAATAAAAATAACGAATGATGTTCTCACCAACGGATGTGTAAGAAAAATAATTAAATATTTTGCAGATAAATATTTAACATAAAGTGTTCTGTTTTCTAGGTGCTGTTACTGTGCTGCCCACCATCCTACATCTGATCACGAGCTTGATGCGCGAAGTGGTTTCCAAGTCGACCGAGACGAAGGCCACCATGGTGATATCAGCCTGTCTACAGTCACTCAAGTCACTCTGCATGTCACAGTTCGCTGAAGACCCGGTCAGTAGTGCCAGCTGGCTGTGTCTCCTACAGAGCGCCATGACGACTCTCATCCAGTATGCTGAACCTAGTATGTACCCGTATCCTATTTCTTATGACTGGCTTTTTTAATATCTTAATTAACTAAAATATGTATGGGAAAGTGTATTGTGCAAGAAGTAGTCACTGCAAATAGGAGGGGGTGGGGGGCACATAGCCTTGTGGTAAAGCGCTCGGATGTTCTCCAGTTGATCTAGGATCAATCCCTTGGTGGGCCCATTGGTTTATTTCTCATCCAGCCAGTGCACCATGACTGGTATGGTGCATATAAAAGATCCCTTACTACTAATTAAAAAATGTTAAATTACCAAATGTTTGACATCCAGTAGCTGATGATTAATAAATCAATGTGATCTAGTGGTGTCATTAAACAAAACATACTAAATTTTTACCTAAAAATGTGTTATTGTAAAATATTTTTAAAATGTGTTGTTGTAGAATCTTTTGAAAATGTATATAATACAGCAAGTGATGTTTTGTGAGATCTCATTAACAGGCAGAAATTGTTTAACATGCATATCATTTGATGCTCCATTTGTTATTTCTTAAATACTGCAGTGTTTTTTTATATTATTTACATGCCATTCAACATTGTCAACATGTTCAGTAAAAGATGTATTCTGGCATTCATAAATATGTATGGTTAGCTTTGAATCTTGGCAATTTAGAAAATGGCCATTGCAAAACATTTGTAGTCATATGGCATTTTCCACAGCAGTTTTGCGTTTAATGTGTATGTGGTTAATGTGTAAGAGAGGAATTTAATTTGTCAGTATTACAACAACAAAATTATAATTAAGGAAAATGTTGTCGAAAATTGAAAGTTCCACAGCAAAATAAATGTGGAATAATGAAAACACTGCAGCAGTCACCAGTCGCCTGTTGCCAGTTGTTGAAATAGAATAATTAATTGGGCTTTTGAAGAGAAATGTAAATTCCAAAGCTCAAGATAAAATTGTCTTTCTTATTTGAAAAAAAGTTTTACATTTGGTTTAATAATTCGCTATTATTTTTACTCAACATGTTTTGTTTGTCCTCTTTCCATGAAGAGGCGAAGCGTAGTGGTAAAGTGTTCGCCCGATGAGCGGTTGGTCTGGGATCGAACTGCATTGGTGGATTCATTAGGCTATTTCTTCTTTCAGCCAGTGCACCACGACTGTTGTATCAAAGGCCGTGATATGTGCTATCCTGTCTGTGGTATGGTGCATATAAAAAATCCCTTGCTACTAATTGAAAACAAATATAACAGGTTTCCTCTCTAAGACTATATGTCAAAATTACCAAATGTTTGACATCAAATAGCCGATTTAATAAATCAATGTGCACTAGTGGTGTTGTTAAACAAAACAAACTTTCTTCATGTTTTTTCAATGTGCTGTAGCGTTGTCGATAAACAAAACAAATGTTAACTTTCTTATTTGAAAAAACATTTTCCATTTGGTTTTGAAATCGACTAGTATATTTTCTCAACATGTTTTATTTGTTGTTTTTCCAGATGAAGAGAAGCCGGGTCTTGATGAGGGGACTCTGATGTTGTCTCTGGCCATCTTCACCATATCGTGCCCGAGGAAGACCACATCCATTCCCGCACTGTTGAATCCAACCTTGAAAGTCTACCAAGAAACGTGGCAGTCGCAAGACATTCAAGTAAGTTGGCATGCATGAATTTGAAGTCTGTGGCTATATGTAATAAACTCTATTTGTAAAACTGATGGATTATTTTTTGTTTTAAATCTTTACATAAAGCATACAACTGTGTATTTCATAGTTTCATTTATTCATTTTATTTTACTTACATCCACTTACGGTTTCAAGCTTGCTGTTCTTGGTACACGCCTTAGTTACCTGAGCTGTCTGTCCAGGTCAGGGGTTAAATAGTTAGTGGTTAGTAAGAGAAGTTTTGTGTAGTGATCTTGTACACCTCCCAATTGAACCATTAAAACTCACTCTGGGTGTAAGATTGTACCAGGGTGTGAACCCAGTACCTACCGGCTGTAAGGTTGATCAATGGCTTAACCAGTGCCTCAGCCAGACAGGTCTTGAATTACACCAAACTAGAGATATTGAGAGAGGATGACCGTGTGTTCAGTTTAGGATGGGACATAGTTTCATGGTAAAGCACTCACCTGATGCACCATTGCTTTGATGTGTGGTTGGTCTAGACTTGAATCTCCGTTGGTGGGCCCATTGAACTATTTTTCTTGTTCCAACCAGTGCTCCTATAATTAGTGTAATAAAGGCCATTGTATATATATATACTACCCTGTCTGTACTGCTAATTGAAAGGAGTAGCCTATTGAGTGACTGCAGAAGGTTTTCTCAAGGATCTAATTATATCTGTGGTCTTTAATCATATGTCCGATGCTATATAACTAATTAAAATGTGTTGAATTCATCATTAAATAAAACCTTTCTTTCCTTCTTTGCCTTCAGATTGGAACAACACAGTACTGCTGTGACCAAGTTGATTTAATCAATGTTATTTTTGTTTGACCTTCAGATCCGTATAAAGTGTGTTCAGACCCTCATCTCGGTACTACAGCACCCCGACCGACAGGTGGCCACCCCGTACATCCACGCCTTGTCTGCCAAGATGATTGAATATCTGTATGGTGTCACCACGGCGCGGCCAGGCAATGAAACTGAACTACAGTTGGTGCTAGAGATACTCAAGATGGTGGAGACATTGATAGCTATAGCTAACGAAGACAAACGTAAGTAATTTTTATAAAAGAAAACAGAGTTAAATCAGTATTTATCTTGAGTCGGAATCATTTGTTTATCAGTAGTCAGTAGTTGTAGCATTTCATTTGACTTCTTCGTTAGTGGGATTGGGATGAATTGTAGTCCAGTGGTAAAATGCTTGTCTGATGCGCAGTCGATCCCTGTCAGTGGACCCATTGGGCTATTTCTCTGGTGTAACAAAGACCATGGTATGTACTACCTGTCTGTGGGCCCTTGCTGCTATTCCAGAAGAGTAGCTCATAGTGTGGCAGCAGCAGGTTTCCTCTCCATGCCGTCTTTAACCATGTAACCGTTAGTAAAATGTGTTGAGTGTCATTAAATAAAACATTTCTTTCTTTCTTTCTTTGTGGCTAACAAATTTCTGTCATAAATGAGCAGTCAGTTTTATAAGGTTAGTTGCATTTGTAGGTATTTATCAGGGGTGGGAATTCTCCTTGGATCAGCTATTTTCCACTCATGGAACATTGCATTTCCTCACATTTTAATCATTCTTTCCTCCAAAATGTGTCAGATGGCACAGATTTTAACCTAGGATTTCAAGAATTTCTCTAGATTTCCTCTTTTTTTACAGTTCACTATTTCCCACCCCTGATTTATGATTTTGTGAAAAGAGGCCCATCTTTGTTGTTGTGAAGACCCTGTCCATCTACTAGTCATGGCTTTCAGTGTACTAGTGTGTTGTAATAAATTTTATTTCATTAAGTCTTGTTTGTATAATTATATTTATTTAGTTAATTAATTCATGTCTTCCTGGTTCATTTCATGCGGTATTGTAAAAATATTTTACCTTTTTTTCCCCCTCCAGGTATAACTCTCATTGCTTTACTGGTGCCAATTCTTGTTTCGTATTTACTTGACGGAAAAGACTTAGCAACTGCCAGCAAACCTTCAAGAGAACTGCACGACCAGGCTCTGGAAACACTGATGAAAATTGGACCTCTGTACCCCGAACAGTTTAGAACTGTAATGAGTGCATCCGCCGAATTGAAACCAAGGCTAGAGGCTGCTGTGAAAATAGACCAGGCAGCCAAAGCTAGGATGAAATCAAAACCAGTGACTAAAGCTGTGGCCGAGCCCTCAAAACCGACAATAACATTAAAAACAGACTTTAGTAATTTTACTGGATGATTGTTGTAAAATAGCCTAGCTAGCTATCCGTGGTCGGTGATTGTGGAGATAGGGAGTTCTTGAGGTTTGGAAAGAATGTGCTAATTTTTAAAACTATTATTTCTTTTTATTATGAGAGATCAAAATATGTGAGATATACAGAAGATATATCATCAGTGTGTATCTGTGGAGCAAGTTCAGTGTCTTGTATTTGTGGTTTTATCTGTTTTCTGATTCCCGGCCATTATGTAAAAACTAAATAGCAAAACCATCATCATACTGTACAGTAGTTTATTTGAATGACCATTACAGAAGATTTTGATGAAATATTTAGCTGCTTACTGGGCGACTATTAAAACAATTTTAAATGCCTTTTTATTTGTTACGTGAGATAAAACTAAGCAGTATACAACATTAATTAGATTTAATAATAAAAATAAATTTATTTGGAATGAATGTACAGATATGACACATTAATTTGGTTCTTTATATTATTCGTATTCACATAATAGTGAAAAAAATATACTTGATTGACAAAAAGTGGATTTAACTCTTTCAAAGACAAGAGTTGCATCCACTGTTAATTAAAAATAACCTATTTTATTAATTTAAAAAAAAAAAAACCCAGTAAACCCACTAATTTTTTTTTTTAATTATGTTGTTTGGAATACTGATTAATAGCATTATGTGAAAATGGTGACGCTATCACATGAAACGTGATAATAATTTAAAGACATATGACTGGCTGCTCCTAGGTGATGACTAATGAATAGGTCGTCACTACCATACCATGTAATAAAAATTAAAATAAATGAAATTGATTACTGTATAACATGAAGTTAGCTACAAGCGATAGGGCCTTCAATAAATTTTAGTTGTAATTTTTTTTCTTTTTTTTCTTTTAAACATGATTTTTTGAAGATAAAGTAAGAAATAGAATAGTACATTTGTGTCCTTTTGATACCATTTATCTTATAACTTGTTTCGGGAGGGGCGTAGTCCAGTGGTAAAGCGCTCGCTTGATGCGCTGTTGGTTTGGAATCGATCCCTGTTGGTGGGCCCATTGGGCTATTTCTCATTCCAGCCAGTGCACCACGACTGGTATATCAAAGGCTGTGGTATGTATTATCCTGTCTGTGAGATGGTGCATATAAAAGATCCCTTGGTGCATTATTAAAAATGTAGCGGGTTTCCTCTAATGACTATATGTCAAAATTACCAAATGTTTGACATCCAATAGCCAATGATTAATGAATCAATGTGCTCTAGTCGTGTCGTTAAACAAACCAAACTTTATTTTACAACTCGTTAGAGACATTTCAAAAGAACTCGTAAGTTATATATCTAATGGCAAATCATGTAATCTACTTAACAGCTACCTTTGTTTAACACTCATCATCCAATGTTTTTGTTAATGCTGGGACAACAAAAAATTCTTCCATTCATTATTATAGATGTTATATATAGTAAATTATTTAGATTTATTGATAGTGAAGGTGTAAGCAATTTATTTATGAAAGGAAGCTTTGTATAACCTAGGACTTGCTGTTGTGTTACAAACCTGAATATACTCCTGAACATGTATATACTCATCTTGGAAAATGTTCTTGCATTTTGCTGGTCAAAATTCTGTAAATAATAATAATCATCACTGCATTTCTGACAGCGTGTGTTTGTTATCGTCACGCCACTGCAGGTCAGAATGTTAAACATATCACAAACGTTAAAACTGTTTATTAGAAATAACATGTTATGCTGAGTATGTCACTGCTTAAAGTAACATTTCAGAGTTTGTGGTCACAGTAATACATTTCTGGCTAACAGTTTTTTTAATCAATTCATTTGTTAATTGTATTATATTCTATTGCTTAAAATATCAGTGTGTATGTCAAACATGTTTCTGGTGATTCTAACATTTGTATCAGCTCCAATTGGATTTTACATCTCTCGTTTTTTTTCATAAGATAAATTGTTAGGAGATAAATATAATTAGAACTAGTACCAATGTTATGACTAGAAACACATTAGGTATACAGATCCTGATATTCTAAATATAATTGATGGGTAATTGTAATCATTAGAAAGGCTCTATAAGCTGAAAAGTGAAATTATCGTCTTACATGTTGGGTAAATTATTCAATGATCGGCTGTATTGTTCATTTCCTTTGTGTCTGTTTAACAATTGATCCTTGTATAATGTTGAGTTTGGTTCTAAAGTAATGGAGTACTTCTCCAGAATTGATTCCCTGCAGGGAGCGGGAGACTTTGTTTTCTTCTGGTTTTGTATATCCACCACCAGATATTTAAATTTTCATTTAAACAATGTATACCTAAATAAAAAAATGCTGCAAATCCACCAGGCATGAAATAATATTAACGATGCTTCGTACCTCTTCCATGTGATCGGTTTTGGAATAGCCCTAGGCAGATTTCTTATAGAATTACTGATCCTGACATAAATGGCATTTCGTCTGAAGCCTGTCAAATAATATATACTTCAGTACAGTGTAAGCACACTGACTAATAATACAAGTATGTTATATATATAATTTTGCTAACACATTTTGGCATCGTAGGAATTTTACCATCATATCTGACTGACATATCTTTTACAAAACTAAAAGTAGAGTAAAATGTGGAGAACTCATTGTTAAATAAAAGCTCACAGAGAATATTAAAAACTTCAAGTAATTTAAAGTAAAAATCTCAAATATAAGATTTGTTTGCTAGTTGAATACTTTGTAGATGTGATATTTTGTCCTGTGTATATATTGTTACTTTTTAGAGTGTTGCAGTGTGGTTAACAATCTGGTGGATTAATGATGTTCAAGTAGTTACAAATTGGGGACATTACATGTTGTGTTATGCCATAATTTGTTCATTATAATATGCAGTGCTTTACTTCTGGACATGTCAGAAAATAAAAAATAAAAAAACACTTGACATTGACTGACATTTGTTCAGGTTCATGTTCGTCGTGAGGAAAATCAGGGTGAGTTGAAGATCAGTCTTCTAAAATTGTTGAGGCAATCAGCTGCATGAAGTTTCAGATAAAATTGTTTTTTTAATTTTATTGCACAGCGATCAATTTGCCATTCTCCTTAAACTTTTTAGGTAATATGAGGGGGGGGGGGGGGGGGGTTAGTGAGAGTGATCATTCACCTTACCTGGCAATGACTACGTTATTCTGTAGTTATTTCAAAATGGAATTAATAAGCAGTCATACTAGAAAAAAAACAAAATTATGATAATAAAATGTAAATTATTTTCAGACATGAAATACCAGTGTTACACTGTCTTAAATCACACAATTTTAGTTGCATTTTTAAAGTGAGTAGCCTGTACCCAGTGAAAATAATGATAGATTCAGGAAATAAAGCATTGCAGGGTAAGTGCTGTCTGAATAGTTTTATCCACACATTGTACAAGCACAAGATACTGTTTACTGGGGCGGTGGGGGGAGTGTAGATATGTTTTTAGTCGTCTTCACAAGCTAAGAGTCGTGTTGCATACCGATACTTCACACAGATAACGGAGCCGCTTAGAGTATTGGTACAGAATGGGATCCTAGGATTGTGAAGATGTTTGTCCAGTAAAAATGGCAAAATATGAATGTATGATCAGGATACTGATTTTAAAATCAAAAAGAATGTCTGTTATTGTAATGGATGTACATTTTTATCATTGTGAAGAAAAATCTGCCTTGTGTTCAGTAAGTTTAGTACTAAAAACTGTTACTTGCCATATTATCAAGATGGCTGCAGTATTTTTACCACTGTTCAGAATAAAAAAACAATTGTTGCTAAATAAAGAAATGATTTGTTGCACATTCATGTGTTTAATTACTTATTAAACGATATTGAATGTGTAGTATTATGGAAAATTGGTGAAATAATGATGTAAGCATTTTCAAATTGTTTCACAAAATAACATTTCACACTGCATACTTTGCAGTTACAATGTGTAAATTTTAACAAGAAGTTCGTTAAATTAATTCAGTGACATAATTGTTGGGGTTGGCAGTTTTTCTTTTCTTTTTGAAAATATTTAATAGACTTCTTTTTTTTTTTAAACATTCGGTTGGGTACTAAAACAAATTTCGTGAGCAATTTACTTATGTTTCTCTTACTAAACACAAGGCATTTCTCATGTTTTCCTGTGTTTTTAATAAAACCAATGATAAGTGTTTGTTATGTTCTTGGGTGCTTGTTTGTGGTAGAATGTATATACTAAGAATCATGTTGATGATCTTTTTAATGTATGTTTATTCATTGTGTAACCATGTTCAGTGCTATCTTCACTTACTGTTTCAAAGTTGAATACTTTTAACCATAGGCATGTGGGAGAGAGGGTTTTGTGAATATTGGAGGGGGATGGGGGTAACCACCCCACCTGAATGCTTATGGTTTTAACAATGCATTTTTTTTTTTTTAAATACTTTTTAAAATAATTTTATAATATGCATTTTCAAAGAAAAAAAAATCTAAAAGTTTTTAGGATTTTTCGTTGAATTTCATTTTGATTTCTCTTTATTAAGACCAAATCAGAATTGCAATGAATTAATGCAAAGCAACAGACTTTGCTGGAATGTAATATGTTTTTAGATTTTATATCAGTTTGGACTAAAGACTTTAAATAGTTAAATTTTACATTTCAAAGTGTGGTATTTGTCAGCAAATTCAATCTTGCATATTTTCTTAAAAGATTTTGTTGTGATAATATTGGTATGATACATGTATGCGTTACAAGTCTTTACTAGTTTAAATGGTTATTTATATTTATATTAATTTTTATTGTAATGGCTTACACCTGCATATTTCCCACACCCCAGGTGTTAATTATCTGTGATTTATTGCAGTTTCGCTTTGTTTATTCAGAGTATCTGCTTTTGTTATTATATTATAGTTCAACTTGGCTTTTGTTTACTGTTTTGACACAAACTGGGGAGTCATTAAACATTCATTCATTCTGGTCTGGTATATCAGGGTCATGCCTAGTCAGAAATAGTGTGTTGGAGGAAGCAGTCAACAAAATTTGTGGCACAAAAATATAGCGACTTCTCAAGCTAAACGACAATGGCACTATTACTTTATATTTTACTGAGGGAGTGAAACTGCTTCCCCCCCCCCCCCCCACCCTACTAGGTATGACCCTGTAAAGCTGTGTAGATTGTTATTCATTCATTCATTCTTTCATTCATTCATTCTTGTATGATAACGTTGTGTAGATTGTTATTCATTCTTGTCTGACAGTGTTATGTAGATTGTTATTCATTCTTGTCTGACAGTGTTATGTAGATTGTTATTCATTCATCCATTCTTTCTTGTCTGATAACGCTGTGTAGACTGTACATCTTTTAAAAGTGAGCTGTTTTTATTAATGGATGTACAATCAGCTTTGTTATTGTTCTTTACTGTTTCATGCAAGCAAATATATATTAAAATACTGTAAATAAACAATGTATATGCATATAAATATATATGTATATATGTCATTAATTCCATCTTTGTTGTTTTTGTTAAGTTACGGTGATTTATCAGTTGGCAAGTACATGTTCCCGGTGTCGGTTTGTGTACTGGCCTCGGTGGTGTAGTGGTTAGGCCATCGGTCTACAGGCTGGTAGGTACTGGGTTCGGATCCCAGTCGAGGCATGGGATTTTTAATCCAGATACAGACTCCAAACCCTGAGTGAGTGCTCCACAAGGCTCAATAGGTAGGTATAAACCACTTGCACCGACCAGTGATCCATAACTGGTTCAACAAAGGCCATGCTTTGTGCTATCCTGCCTGTTGGAAGTGCAAATAAAATATCCCTTGCTGCCTGTCGTAAAAGAATAGCCTGTGTGGCAACAGCAGGTTTCCTCTAAAAAAAACTCAGAATGACCATATATTTGACATCCAATAGCCAATAAGATAAAAAAAAAAGTGCTCTAGTGGCGTCATTAAATAAACCAAACTACTTCTTTCAGTGTCGGTGTTAGGGGTCTGTCATAGACGGAAGTTGCCGAGAGTTGACACTTTCACCCATGACGGGCGTCTGCTACAACAGCTTGTTCTGAACATGCATGTAAAACCCTAAGTCAAGTCGATGTGAGGGGCTTACTCTACGGATTCTCATTTTGTAAGGGAGTGGGAGCTTGCTGATATTTGCCACAATTTAAAGGAAAATGCCTGGATTTGGATACTAGATTGCAACAAAACAACTATGTATGGTTGCAAACGAACCACTGCACAAAAACAGTGCACATTAAAAAAAGAAATATTGTTTTGCACTTCTTCACCCACAACCTTCAAACAGGACTTGAAATTCACCTACAAGCCCTGTACCCTGATCACATTTCATGTTCAGGCACAGTGAAAGCAAGTGAACATTGGTGGAGCTTACTGGCATTGAATGTTCAGTTTTCAAGCCAGCTTATTTTGTCTAAATGACTCCATTGTTTTTGCCCAAATGAGTACTTGATAGATAGATAACAATTTAACGTGTCCATATACCACTAGGGTTTCGAACACGCCCAACCAGAGTCCAACCTCTGATAAGATCGGTGGCCCGACTCGGGATGAGGGGAGGATAGAGTTGAAAATGGGCAGAATTTTAAAGATGGCTATTAGCGTGTAAGTTTAAGGTGGGCGGAATTTGGAATACGAATTTAGTAGTTAGGTCAAAGACCTAAAGCCAAAATGAGCTCATTCATACAACTCGTGTCTGGACAAAAATTTAAGTCCAAAGAACAAAATTAGACTGCTCGACCGAAAGTGTTTTAGGGTGATTTGAGCAATTTAGACGGGCTGCCAAAATAAAGTGCGTCGGACTGTTTACAAAAAAAAAAAAAAAAATTAAAGTCCAACTAAGCCCTTGTAACGGTTGGCGACTACGTGGACGAGATGAAGTGCTTGGCGTTGAACTGTGGCACCAGTTTCCTCCAACGGTGGGCTAGCAAGGTCTTAGGTCTCACTACACAGATGACTTCCGGGTGAGAGTTCATTGATGACGGGTCCACTATAGTTACTAATTATGACACATGTTATGGTTCACATATTCACTTCTAGGAAATGGTGAAGAATTAAAACAATATGTATGTTTAATGGTAAGCCTTTTGGCTGTATTTTGCCCATGTTATTTTGTAATATTGTACATCTACCTTTTGGGACATGGGTATATAGTGCAAGTGACAGCCGGAGTGAGTCGGTTAATGAACCAACTGTTCGGACCGGTACTACTGCCAGATGCGGTTATATAGCAAAAAAACTGAGACGGAAATGTTCTCAATTTTGGATTGAAAATAAATGCTTATATAATGTATGTTCACAATGGTGTATGTTGTTAGTGCCAACGAGAACCTGTTCTATGGGCAATCTTCGCTTGAAGTTGGGCAGTTTAACATGGGTTTCAATGGCAGATGACATCTGTGTAGTGAGACCATACTGTAACACATGAAATTACTGTTTATCCCAAAAAATATAAGTTTAGCAAGCCAAAATTAAAATGTACTAGTGTAGCATCCTTATAAAAGGTAATTACATCGATGTGGATTTGAACCAAGCGTATGGGGCCCTATTTGGGTAAATATTGCAAACATGTCAATTTTATTTATTTTTATTATTTTTATTTTTATTTTTTAGGAGTGCGTGTGTCAAAATGTATATTCTAGTGTTCTTACATGTAATAAATAAATTGATCTGAGTGTCTAACACTGAGTTTCTCATTGTAAAAGGTCAAAATTCAAGGTCACAAGGTCAATATCCAAATTCACTCTAATTTCTGTGATTTTGTGCATAATGAATTTTTTCGAATGTACAGTCATAGTGACAAACAGTTTTGATGGTATTGTGAATATATAGCATAGTATTCTACTATGAAAGTAGAATCTGTATCTGCCATTAATAATATGTGGTTCTTCATGCTGAAATATACAGAAAAAAACAGGATTTCAACACTTCATTATGAAACAATTGTTGCCCATAGCAACAATTGATGAAAACTAATATTTTTAATGAACTAACTAGATAATTAGCTTCTTTGTATGTTCCCTATATCAAAACTACCAACAAGGTCATACATTACCATATAGTGGCTGCTTGTTTGATGGCCATCTACTGTGTGGATGACCAAGGAGTAACAATGTGATATGAAGTTTTATTGGATGGTATGGTGCATCTATCTTTTGGTGTATTGGTTAGAGTTCATAAGTTACACAGCTCTAGTATAGCTTTTCATGGTGTAAATGACCCAAATTATCAAACTGAATTCAAACCAAGTTTGACAAAATCGGTCACTAGACTTTAAGGTCTCACTACACAGATGACTTCCAGGTGAGAGTTCGTTGATGACGGGTCCACTATAGTTCCTAATTGTGAAACGTGTTATGGTTCATATATTCACTTCTAGGAAATGGTGAAGAATTAAAACAACATGTATGTTTAATGGTAAGCCTTCTGGCTGTATTTTGCCCAAGTTATTTTGTAATATTGTGCATCGACCTCTTGAGACATGGGTATATAGCGCAAGAGACAGCCGGAGTGAATCGGTTAATGAACCACCTGTTCGGACCGGTACTACAGCCAGATGTGGTCATATAGCAAAAAAAATTAGACGGAAATGTTCTCAATTTTGGAGTGAAAATAAATGCTTATATAATGTATGTTCGCAATGGTGTATGTTGTTAGTGCCAACGAGAACCCGTTCTATGGGCAATCTTCGCTTGAAGTTGGGCAGTTTAACATGGGTTTCAATGGCAGATGACATCTGTGTAGTGAGACCTTAGCTAGATCGACGTAATGGGCGCCGGCGATGATCTTCAGTACTCTGTGGATGGTGTAGTCCATGTCTTCGAAGAGTATTCCCTGTCTGTAGAGATCATCTCGGCGCGACGTCACCACAAGTCCAAACTTCCCGTCTCGTAGTTCCATGGCGTGGATGGCACACTCAACTCCGTCAGGAAACTTCTTAAAGTTGCCCTCAAGAATGCCTCCCGGCAGTGAGCTGGTGTCCGAGGTGTCCCCGACCAAGTATCGAGCGTACTAGCCCTTGATCTTGGAGATGGCTAGGCTCCAGGCGGCGTCCCTGCCCCGGGCGATCGCGGAAGGCCGGGCCTTGGCTGGCTGGTCACTGCTCGGTGGGGTGACGGCCTTCCGCTTCGCAGCAGCGCCATCCATAGGGGTCTTGGCGGAGCCCCCCGGGGGTGGGGGACTCGACGCCGACCGCATCGAAGGGGTTGGAACGGGAGACGCACGCCGTGGAGTTTCGCAGATCGCTGTATCCAACTGCGGCATCGACTGGTCCACTGGCTCCATCTGTTCAGAGTTATCTGCGTCGACTGGCACTGGTTGGTCGGGTCCCGGGGGTGGGGGCGGCGACGCAGACAGGACCGCCGCTGGCGGTTGAGCCGCCAGTTTAGGTTCCCCCTGGGCCGTCCCTGGTGCAGGTTTCCTCTTCCTCCTTCCTCTTCGTCGTGTTTGTTACCGCCATACACCAAAGTCACGGTTGCCCGTGAGCCAATGTAAGCGACGCGGTTCTCTAACAAAGAGCCGTAGCTTGCAATAAGTCCCCCCTATGGGCACCTCGAGAGAGCTGGACCCATATTCACAAAATATCGTAAGCCTAGTTTTACACGTAAACGTAAATCTACGACTGAAGAGCTATTCACGAAACAACGAAAACGTAAGTTACGTGTAAAGTTGGACGTAAATATAAGAGTGCCTCAGGTTGCAAATAACGCTGCACGTAAGTTGTGTACATATAATAAATCAAGCACGATCGCCGTTATTTACTATTATTTACGGAAACTAGCAGTATTTCCAATAAATGAAGCAATTTGCGATGGCAAACGCCCACGGATTGAACATATTTTTGTTCGTGATCGAACGGATGTTTTCGACTCGGCCAATTTCTCCTGAGTTATCTTTTCCTTTTTAAGAAATGTCCTCAAGTTCGTACCAAAACGCGGATCCCCACCAATACCAAAATGCCATAGTTCATTGTTCGCAATGTTATTGTTAGCAGACGACAAACAAAATTGAGTTTTGCGCATTTGTTATTTACCCGGTAGCCATCGTTTCTAATGTGTTTTTATTAATTACTCCAGTGAGAATGTTAAATCGTAGATTTACGTCCAACTAAGTTACGTTTACATTTACGACCATCTTTGAGAATAAGGTGCTTCTTGCACGTAAACGTAAATCTACGGCACACGTAAGTGCTAGTCGTAGACGTAAATTTACACTTTTTTGTGAATATGGGTCCAGAGCGACACGTCTTTCCTCATCGAAGGCATAGCTCGGAGTCGTGAATACTTGAAACACGCACACGCACACAGATCCGCTTATGCTACATGGGCACCTCTCACTACCCACTGGTGTAGCCATGATTTTATGTGTGTGTGGGGGGGGGGGGGGGGGGGGCACACTATATATGTAGCCTATCATTTTATAATTTAAAAAAACCCACAAAAACATTATGATGGGGCATGGCTACGCCACTGTCACTCCCAATAACAACTAATCCCTGCCCAGGACAATATTCAACTTGGGTTAGACTACGTTTACCGATTTTTAACAGAAAGGGATGTTTTATATCACTGCTAAATTAAAGTTTACCGCTAATTCAAACCACGGGCGTTCGGGTCCTGATTGGAGTTTATGAGTGTTTAATTTGTACTACTCCATGGAACGAGTCATATCCTCTGCTGTCGTATATATTGAGTACTCAGTTATATACAACACAAATTGATATCGTTCCATCAAGTGGTACTAATTAAACACCCATAAACTCCAACCAGGACCCCGAACACCCGTGATTTAAACTACTTCCAATTAGCGAGGGGGGCGGGGGCAACTGCCTTCATAAATGGACTGCCGATTTTAAATTATCCAATAGCTACCTCAACAATGTAAAATTAGCTGAAGCCTTTCAACCGCAAATTTAAATATTTAAACTTGGATTTTTAAAATTCCCGAGTCTGTCGACGCAAACGCGTGCGTGCGTGCGTAATTTCTAATTAAAATTAGCTCCACTATGTAATTGGTCGATATTTATATTGTTATTTATAGATGAAATGTCACCTGGACATGGGAGTCCATGCAATGCTGTTATATCTACTGGCAGACCCAGTAGAGCTAATTTTAATTAGATTGTTACAACCCATAGTGTAATTTATTTTTATTTTAGATAGTTATTTTTTGGCAATAAAAATAATAAATAAATAATAATAACTTTCTATGCAATAAAATGTTTACTTTTAAAAATTGAAAGTTTCACGGAAAAAAACAAATTAATTGAAAAAGTTAATCCCAAATGGGATTAAAATTAAAATATGGGTTGCAACTCCGGTTAATTGGTCTTCAAACAGTTCTGTATCGGTGTGTGTGTGTGTGTGCGTGCGTGCAAATTTGATGCCATCTTTGACAGTTTAGCGTGAGTTTGTTTTTTGTTTTTTTTAATTAAATTCATTGTGCTTATTTCTTAATAAAGTTCAAGCATGCTATTCTTGGGATTCACCGTAGCTATCTGGGTTGTCTATCCATGACATGAGTTAGTGCCTTGTGAGTTATAAGTCGGCATAGTGGTCATTCATCTCCCCATTAAGTCCTTATGCCCCACCGCACCTCACCCAGCGAAAAACAGTATCCACGTGAGTGTTTTACTCATGCTTGACTTTAACATTTCCATATTAAAAATTCCCGTTGAGCACTAATGGACCAATGTAGCGGTTCCTCTTTAAGACTAGTGGGTGATATTTAGCTCAGTCGGTTAAGTGTTCGGTTGAGTGTTCGCTTGGGATGCTTGTGTCGCAGATTCAAGCCACCCTGATGGGTCCATTCAGCTGATTGTTTTTTTCTCTCGTTCCAGCCAGTGCACCACAACTGGACAAAGGCTGTAGTATGGCTTTCCTGTCTGTGGAAAAGTGCATACAAAAGATCCCTTGCTGCATTAGGAAAAATGTAGCGGGTTTCTTCTGATGACTGTGTCAGATTTACCAAATGTTTGACGTACAATAGCCGATGATTAATTAATCAATGTGTTCTAGTGGTATCGTTAAACAAAACAAACTTTTTAGACTATGTCAAAATTACCAAATGTTTCACATCCAATAGCCGATGGTTAATATGGTGATTAGTAAACAAAACAAACTAACTTTTACACATATTAACACGAAATTATCAAACGCGTCATAGCTGATAATGCCGTATATATATATTTATAACATAGAATTTCTTATTTATACGGTATCGTACAAATAGCAATAATAGGGATATATTCATCCGCATTTAAAACCATAAACAATTAATTAATTAATTGAAAAAACCACAAAAAACAACACCCCACATAAACTGCTTAAATTTTAATAACATACTGAATCTTATTCATTAAAATAATAATAATAATAATTACAATTCAAAAACGATCTAGGAACTTGTAGCCATAGCAACGTACGAGGCGTCAATGGCAGTGCATCGGTATGAAAACTTGTTTGCGCACTTGACATTTTAAGTTCTCTCCTCGTTAGTTGCAGGTTAAACGGCAACAGAAACAAACAAAAAAACTAATATAATAATATTCATTTCAAAAAGAAAATGTCACGCAAGAAATTGAGTTTAAAAGAAGCCGTTGACCTGTGGGAGTCTCGGGAGACATGGTGCGTGGTCGAGGGTTACCGACAACGGAAAGAAAAACGAAATGAAGGCGCGAAGAGGCAGGACAGCTGTTTGTTCGGAGAGCACATGCCGAAACCAGTGCAGGAAGAAAGGTGCACGTGGAAGGTTGACGAGCCAAAACACAAAGAGAGAAAACATTTTAAGCAGCAGTGTAAGTTTATTTTCAAAGCAAAACCATGAAAATATTACCATGTATTGGCGTTTATAGTGACAGTCCGTTAACTTTTTCTTGTTCGGACCATATCTTGCATGGTTGCTAGTCACTTCGTACCATGGTCATTTCGTGGTATAATATCCGCCCGGTCCCCTCCATTATTATTTTTAGTTAGGGTTTAGGGTTAGGGTTGGGGTTACGGTTGGGGTTGGGGTTACGGTTAGGGTTAGGGTTAGGGAGGGGGGTCCCGGGCGGATATTTTTCCGTCATTTCATACCATGGTCATTTCTAGCCCGAGTACTCTTGACTGTAAGAGAGCTAGACGGACATTTGGACATAAACACGGGCTAGGTCATTTCGTACCATTGCAAAAAGTCATTTCGTACGTTAGTTATTTCATACCATAACTGGAAGTCATATCGTACCATGGTATAACAATTTATAACAATCACTCCGGTAATGTCTTTTACAAAATAACATTAAATTACAAATTTGTGGTTAATTTAAGGGATATTTTATCAGCAAAAGACTAAAAATTATTGCCACTTTGTATAAACATTATCAATTGGCATACTATTACTAGGTCACTGTGACCTACTTTTCACAGCCTAATGCAAATAACAGTAAATCCTTGTCTGAATTATATCTTGCATACAGATGCATCAAACCTCACATGTAGGAACAACTAGGTAACTGTTGGTCCAAAACAAACTGTTCATCCATTCAAAAAATTCACATAATTAGAATTGAATCATACCCATAACATATTCATTAATAGCTGGGGAGCAAATGAGACAATCCTCAAGAGAGTATATCAAGGAACTGTACGGCCGCATCTTGAATACGGCTCATCAGCCTGGTCAACCACTGCAAAGACCAACCAGCAAGCTTTAGACAAGGTTCAAAACCAAGCTCTGCGAATCATAACGGGATCCATGAAGTCTACACCCATTAAAGACATGGAAAAAACTGCAGCAATACAACCCCTTGGTGAGAGGAGAGATGCCAAGATCATGATCCAGGCAGAGAAATTCAGGTACCTGCCCAATCATCCAATGAAACAAAGAATGGATGGTCTGACAAAGAATCGTCTCAAACGTAGCAGTTTCATCCACCAAAGTAGAAGACTTACTAGAGAACACCAAGCTAACCCGTTACCAAAGACACTTCCATTTTGCCCAACAGATCTTCCACAACCATGGAATGATGAACAAGCCAATCTACAGATCAGCATGTCTGTCCCACAGTTGGCTTCAGCAGACTCCCAAAACGACCTGGTCAAACGGTCACTGGCAATGGCTATGATCAGTGACCGGTACCCAGAAGAATCTTGGATCCATGCATACACTGATGGTTCGTCAACAAATGCTGTGGCCAATGGAGGGGCAGGCATATTTATCAAGCTCCCTTCAAGAAATACCCTAACTGCAAAAGTACCAACCGGCACCCACAGTTCCAACTACAATGCAGAAACCCATGCACTTATTCAGGCTGCTACAATGATCAAGGATGCAAAAGAAGACTGTCAACAAGTTGTCTTCCTCACAGATGCTCTCTCAGTCCTACAAGCCTTGCAAGGAGAAAAACTTCCTCACCTGAATGAAGCCATGCAAGAGGTAGCAAAGGAAAGACGAGTAGCTCTACAGTGGATCCCAGCACATTGTGGGATTCCAGGAAATGAGGAAGCAGACAGGCTAGCCAAGCTAGGAGCTAATCATGTACAGCCCAGCAACAACATTAGCTTCTCAGAGAAGAAAACCTTGATAAAGGCAGCCAACAGACCCAGGACAGAACAAGATGATTACCACCTTCTCAGTCGCTTGGAACAAGTAACTCTGTTGAGACTCCGGACAGGCCACAACCGACTGAATGCTCACATGTTCAGAAAGTTTAAACTTGCAGCAACACCAACCTGCAGTTGTGGCCTGGAAGACCAAACAGCAGAACACATCTTACAGGCGTGTCCAATTCATCAAGACCTGAGACAAGCTGAGTGGCCAATCGAAACTGCCATACACACCAAACTCTATGGAAAGAGAGGCGAACTGGAAAAAACAGCTCATTTTATCTTACAGACTGGACTATTGGTCTAAATTGTGAAAGAGAAAAAAAAAAAAAAATATTCATTAATTAAATATCTTTGTTTTTCCATCAAACTCCTGACAGGCTATTATGTACCTCTTGTTCATACTATGAAATTTACTGCAAGTTATTTATTTCTGAGCCCGTTGTTTTTTAAATTGCTCACAACAATTGTTTTTGTGTTTTTCAGTACACTTTTATTTTTTACGTTAAACCAAACTGAAATTATTTACAAAAAGCATTTTTGTAGGAGGATGGGACAGACTATACCATCAATGTCCCAAACTGCGTTCACCTAACAACAAAAACACAAATACGATATTTACGGAAATACTATTCTACGTTTTTCAGATATGATACGTGAACAAAATACTTTTGTCCAGTCTGCATTTAAGCACAGACATTAATTATTTTTGCTGAGACAGATGCCGATTAACTAGACAATGTTGATATTTTTCACATATTAAAAAACATGAGTGGCAAATTTTATTTATCCTATACCACTTCTAATATAACATAATTTGATATTTAGTTAAATCACAGTCCTAAATATCGTAATATGACATCATCATGATTGGAACACATATACGGTACATGTATATGTAGTTTGAAGTCACAAACTTTTAACTAAATTTAATCAAAACATGCTCAGGTGTACAGGTCTTGGCTTGTGAAACAAATGACCCATTGATGGCAAACATTTTTTAACCAGGTTAATACATCATAATATGAAATCATGATTTAATGGGTTTATGATATGGATATTATGAGCAAGTTACAGGTGATATTACTAAATTATTTTTCACATGGTTAACACAGGAGTGATAACTGCAACAAAACTTATAACAGCAGACACAGTTTAGTGACCATGGGACAAGGGTGGTCATTATAACAGGTCATGGTCTGACTGTATGATAAAATATGAAAAGGTGGAAAATTTTACTTAACTGGGAATTTGTCTTCATTTTTTGATACACCAGACTTTGATGGTTTGGCATTATTATTTATCCATCCATAAAGGTTTTGTTTCCAGAGCACATCTTTATTATCAATTCATGTACAACGTGGGATGGCTGTGTGTTGTGTACCATAATTAGGTCACCATGACCTACTGCACATTAAAGGAAATAATTGTCCGGGCAATATCATCTTTATCAATTCATATAGGATAATCAAACCTCGCATGAAAGTACAACTTGGGATATTGGTGTGTCATGTACCACAACAATGTCACCATTACCTATAGTGCTGTCGGAAATGGAATAAAAATGATTTTCGTCGATTATTTCTTACATATTAAAGAGACAAGTAAATATTTTGTAAATATCTATTTAATGATAGTCTACTTAATTTAGCATTTACTTGTTTGGGCTCTCATTGATGTTCAAGGTGGTGTTTACTCTTGAAATTAAAAGAAATATGTCAGTAAACAGGTGATTTGTGACCTTTATTGGAACAGACTATAACAAAGTTTGGTCAACATATGTCAATTTCATTGCTGTTACAATATGTGAGAGACTGTTTCTGATGATGGTTTACCCCTATTCCTCTCCAAAACAAAATAATTGTAGAAATTTATAAGTAACTTTTGAGCAAAACTGTCAAGAACCATTTTGAGTTTGTGATCTATTTTCTGGTATTAAAGGTGCTATCTCAAAGTTGCATAATGACAGCTATTACAAATCATGTTTTTTTATTAAATTTTGCTTTAACATTTAAAGACTACACATTTAACTATATGTCCATAAATGATTATAGGAAATGATTTTATCTACTAGTAGAAAATAAATTTTTATTGGAGAATCTTTATCACAAACATATAACTTCTGATGTAGCACCTTTAAAGGGACACACCCTAGTTACGTTTATTTTTTAACCATTACGGCATTGTTTTTCGCTATTAAACCCCATTTTTCACAAATAAAATTGCACTTTACTTACATTTTATTATTTAGAATACACATTTCCATTCACCTGAAGTGCTTTTAGGTAATCCTGATGTTTGTAAAACCACGAAATGCATTTTTTTGCTTTTTTTCACAAGACGCGTTGTCGAGAAAAAAACGTTAAACAAGCGAGGTCCAATCTATTTTTAGTGCGGATATTTCCATTTCAATGTCACAGACGTTGGTATATCACGTGACTGTTATCATTTTGGTTCGGTTTGTTTTCTCGTGCACGGTTCGCACAATCAACATCCGATTTTTTGTTGTTCATTTGTGAGATTTTTCTCACGTTCAAACAAGTAAGTGTCTCAATACAAAACGTTACAAACCCTTAAAACCAATAATTTTGCTAAGTCTTACGATATCTAGAGAGGGGATACAACCAGGACAGAACAGTTGGAACATGTCCAGGAGAGGTGAAACGAACGCACCCCAAGTCTGTGAAATTTGTCGTGACGTAGGCATTGTTGTGCTTCGAGCGACATCTACCGGTGACATCAGAATACTAAGTTTCAAAATTATTTCAAGCAATTGGGACATGGGGATTCCCATGGTATTTATCGATATAAAACCTGCTTTTTCACTCCATTTGATAAAAACGTGATCTAAGTGTATTACAGGTTTGTAGATTAACCAAATTATAATTTATTTTCGCTGGATGGAACTAGGGTGTGCGGCTTTAAGTGGTTGCGAGATTGTGTAAATTTCTACTGTATTTATATTGAATTTATATTCACTAAATATGCTGGTCAAAATTAATAATTTATGCTGCAATTTAAAATAATCAGTCATCTTGCAGTTTTAAATTAAATGTTTGTTTAAGGGTAAATGAAAGTGACATATCCATCAACATGTGTATAGTCTGTTCCAATAAAGGTCACAAATCTCCTGTTTACCGATATTTTTATTTTTATTTCAATGAGAGCCCAAACAAGTAAATGCTAAATTAGGTAAGGTATCATTAAATAGATATTTACAAAATATTTACTTGTCAGTTTAATATGGAAGAAATAATTGACGAAAATCACTTTTATTCTATTTCCGACACTACTTTAGTGTTCATGCATTACAGTTACTGCACATTAAGGGAGATCCTTGTCCAAGCCATATCATGCTTATTTCAAACTTGCAAGTACAACTTGAGATGGTGATGTTGACAGTTTTGTACCATAACTAGGTGACTGCAACCTACATTTGACTACTTTTGATGGGTGTATCATGTACCTCATCATTATTATTGTTAAATTGGGTAATGTTGGCGCTTAACAAGTGACAAACAATGATTATGTAAGAGTGAATTGTTTTTTTTTTAATTATCTTTTTCTGTAATTAATATTTTTCTTTTTCAGTTGATAGTCACCTTGAAATGTAAAAGCAGAATTTCCATATACTCCAAGATGAACTACAAGAGATCAGTCTTAGATGAAAAAATGGACACCTAAATATTCCATTTGTTAACTTTTGGGAGACATTTTAAACACTTCACCAATATCAGTATTACATGTACTTACTCAGTATTAATATTGTTTGCTCATTGTTAAGATTTTTTTACATTTGTGTGTTTCTTAATCAGTGTGTTAAACTGCTGCAATACTTTACCTTTTATACAATTAGATAGGTTAATATAGGGATGTATATTCCCAACTCACTGTGCAACTAACTTTAAAATTTAATGTCACAATTTATTGTATAATGCATCTTTAATAATATGTTGTGATATCTTGTCAGATATAATTTTTCATTCAGTGTAGTATTTGAATAATACTGAAACATGGCATGCTAACAACATCATAATGTGATGTGATCTATATACTATGCGTTACATAACATTCACAAGGAACAAAGTTTAAAATTGATTTTATAGGTGTGTGTGTGTATATGTATATACATACATACATACATATCTAGATTCTTTTTCTGATGTACTAGCATTTAAAAAAAAAATTGATTAGTAATGTAATACTATTAACATTTTCAAATTGTGTAGTGAAAAATTAAATACAATTTTATGAACTGCTTTTATTTTAAATAGCTTCTTTGCACTTTTTTTGTTTTTGTTTGGAACACAGAAAGGCCTATAATGTGTGAAATGTCATGCTAATTTTTGTTTTGTTGTGTGCAATTTGAATATCAGCTTTTTGTGATGTATTGTGTCTGATCTGCATTTGTCTTTCATTGATTACTGTCTACAGTATTAAGCCTTATACTATAATTATTTTTGGATACTAGTACACGAATATATTTTGTTTTTTAATTAAGGTATAATAATTCCATGGATTTTTCAATCAAAATATATTATTTTATTAAATCGTTTAACAATTTTTAAACATGGTCTTTGTTTTTTTTCTACTTCAACTATTCATATTTTCACTAATTTTTTATACGCACGTCTATGATGGGTTGTATTATGGTATGGCATTGTCCATCCGTCCGTATGTCAATCTGTTATCTTTTTCTTGTCTAGACCATATCTTCCATACAGATGCATACACGACCATCGAACCTCACATGTAAGAGCAACTTGGGATGGTGGTGTGTTGCATACTATTACTAGATCACTCATGTTTTATTTAACGACGCACTCAGCACATTTTATTTACGGTTATATGGCGTCAGATATGGTTAATGACCACACAGATATTGAGAGAGGAAACCCACTGTCGCCACTTCATGGACTACTCTTTCCGATTAGCAGCAAGGGATCTTTTTATATGCACCATTCCACAGACAGGATAGTACATATCACAGCCTTTGATATACCAGTCATGATGCACTGGCTGGAACGAGAAATAGCCCAACGGGGATCGATCCCACACTGACCGTGCATCGAGCAAACATACCACTGGGCTATGTCCTGCCCCTACTAGGTCACTGTTACCTACTTTTCACTGTCTACTTCACATAACAGTAAATCCTTGTCCAGACCATATCTTGCATACAGAAGAATAAAGGACCATCAAACCCCACACATAAGAACAACTTGGGATAACTGTTGCATACTATTACTAGGTCATTGTTACCTACTTTTCATGGTCTACTGCACATAACAGTAAACCCTTGTCCAGACCACATCTTACATACATATGCATACAAGTCCATCAAACCTGAAATGTAGGAACAACTTGGGATGGCAGTGTGTCGCAAACTATTACTAGGACACTGACCTACTTTTCATGGTCTACTGCACATACCAGTAAATTCTTGTCCAGACCACATTTTGCATACAGGACCATCAAACCTCACATGGAAAAACAACTTGGGATGGCGGTGTGTCACACATTACTACTAGGTCATTGTGGCCTACTTTTCTTGGTCTACTTCACATAACAGTAAATCCATGTCCGGATCATATCTTGCATACAGATGTATACAGGACCATCAAACCTCACATGTATGAACAACTTTGGATGGTGGTGTGTCGCATACAATTACTAAGTCTCTGTGATGCAAATAAATCAAATAATTTGTCCATATTCTGAACATCATATGGTTTTCCGTCAAACTCCTGACAGGCGTATATCATGTACCTCACCAGTACTCTTGTTAAAATTAAGATTAATGACGGACACAGGCTGCACCATAATTTCGGTTTCATACAAGAACAGTGGAGCAGGGTGGGCTGAATAAAAAATATTATTGGTAATACGGCAGAGATTAATTTTACTTTTAGAATGCAGGAAATTGTATATCAGAATATCTAGTTTTCAAAGTTTTATGGGCCACGGGGAACATACCTATAAATCCCCCCTAGAAACTTTGCTTCGAGTTCGATTTCGGTCAGCAACCCCAATGTCTACTTGGTTCCACCATTCCTGTCGTATACAATAAATATAACCTATCCAAAATTATTACTTTTATCGTTAAAAATATCTTGTTCATATCAAAGTATTAAGTCCCACTAAAATGTCAAGTGGGACGTCACACGATGTCATCGATTGGTTCACCGCAACCTTACAGGAACATGAACCAAGCGAGATCATAATACAGTTTTTAATCAATAATGGGTAATAAATAGGATATGAAACTCGCTACCATTTTGTGGTATATGTAATGGAAACTCATTTAATATCTTATGATGAATTGTACTTTAAACTTAATATTTTGTCTCAAATTATGAAAAAAAAAAATACCCACATGCTCAATAAGAAACTCTGAATTATATTAACAGAGTGAAAGTAACTAGAATTTTGAATGATGTCAGTGTTTTAATGACATAACTTTGCATTTCCCTGTAATAAATTTAGTGGACAACATTTCAGTTTTCAGAAGACTGGATAACTTTCATTGTAGGTATACTACTAAATTGTTTTTGTTTGAAGATAACCAACACATCTTGGTGTTTTTGAAGAAATTATTGTATTTGCATGTGTAAATATTGTATCATTTATGAAAAACTAATAAAAAGTAAAATTACATATAGAAAGGAAAGGAAATGTTTTAACGACGCACTCAACACATTTTATTTACGGTTATATGGCGTCGGACATATGGTTAAGGACCACACAGATATTGAGAGAGAAAACCCGCTGTCGCCACTTCAGGGGCTACTCTTTTCGATTAGTAGCAAGGGATCTTTTATATGCACCATCCCACAGACAGGGTGGTACATACCACAGCCTTTGATAAATTACATATAGAATACTAAATGAGCTTGCCTGTCATACCATTTTTATGAAACGAGTGAACAGTTTAGGTATCTGACAAGCGAAAGTGGGTTGAATACCAACAGCTAACTTCTATAGTAATCAAAATGACATTTACGGGATCAAATGGACAATAACACCCGCAAATCTAAAAACTCCATATGGTCATCTTCTAAGTGTGCCTGAAACAGAATGACTCTTAGTGGCAGGTCGTTCACCTGGGATGCAAAGGGTCATGTGATTGGATCACCCTCGGCAGACCTATCAGGTAGTACTATACCAAATAACTTCCGGCTGGGTCAAAGTTCGAGGTGCACCGAACTTTTGATAGAGAAGTGAACACCACAAGTCCTGTGATTGGTTGTAAAAAATAATAGTTTCATCTGGGTAAAATAAATGTGCAATTTTATTTCATCTAGTACCAATGTGTCAAGTAGCCTTGTGCTTGAAACATGTATGGGGTACCTGTGAAAAAAAGTACTCGAATTTTGTGCGAAACTAGGGTAGTCATAGACGCTACCCGTTATCTCAGAAACGAGCAGCTTGACCCCCATTTTTTTCTGATTCACTTTAAGTGTAAGGGGTGGTAGTATTTATATCCGTGGCGTTTATGTCGGTTGATACGTTGCAGGTAGGAGTTTTAGCCGCATATGTTACTATTGTTGTCTATGGGATTTGATTTGGTAGTATACACCCATCAGGTTTGTATTCCACTCAAGGACTGTGGTAACTATGTTTCAGTTTTATTATGCACATTAAAGATTCCTCACCGCTATTCGCAGAGATGAAAGTTTTCCAGAATTATTCTTAATGGTCTGTACAGTGATTTCATGGTTTGCAAATATTTTCCACATTCTCCATCCAAAACTTACAATATTACCCATATGATTAAAACTATCTTGGTTCACATCAAAGTGTTATGTCTCACCAGAACACCAAGTGGGACAAAACACCTTGATGTCATCAACTGGTGCATTGCAGCTAGGGCCTCCACGAGTCCAAAATATTGGACTCAAGTACTCGAACGTCAAACTCGACCCGGACCAGAGTACCCAACACTTACACTAGGTGATGATGAGATTAAGGAATAAACTAAAATAGCATTATGCATCTTAATTCCAGTACTGAACATGGATGCCAAATCATGTCATTGTATTGCATTTAGAAGTGCTGTGGTGGATGGACGGCCAGTTTAAAAAGAGAAACCAGTCTCGGTGGCGCAGTGGTTACGCCATCGGACTACAGACTGGTAGGTACAGGGTTCGCAGCCCAGTACCAGCTCCAACCCAGAGCGAGTTCTTAAGGGCTCAATGGGTAAGGCCACTATCTTCATAACCACTAACCCACTGTCCTAGACAGACAGCCCAGATAGCCGAGGTGTGTGCCCAGGACAGTGTGCTTGAACCTTAATTGGACATAAGCATGAAAATAAGTTGAAATAAATAAATAAAAAGAGAAACTAGTGCATGATCATGTAATGATTGTGTAACATATCGTTGATGATCTACTGCTGAAATTATTGTATTTCACCTTACATGGGTACTCAAGTTTTGCTAGACTTGACCCATGCCAGAGTACTCGTGGAGACTAATTGCAGCCTATCCAGAATGGTAACCAAATGAGATAGTGATATAAATTGAAGTGTGATATGTAACAACTAGGATATTTAACTCTCTATCATTTTGTATCATGTTTATCAACCTTGTGAAATAATTTTTATTGTTACTCGCTAAAATTATTTCACTCAGGACATAAACATGATACGAAATGGAAGCTTGTTTAATATCCTATAAATATTGTTTAGGCTGATATTTTGCATACATTCTGAATGTACTGCAATTTTAGACCATTGTGCTAATTTCAGTACCGGGCCATCAAATAAGAATATTAAATTTAGTTTTGTAATCCATTTTCATCTGTATTCAGTAGAACTATCTTATGTGGCCGCAGTGGGTTTCCTTTCATTGTCTAGATAGTGTTGAAATAAGACTTAATTCCTTTATTTCCATTCCATTGCAAAACATAATGAAATGAATAAATGTTTACCGACACTGTAGCACAAAAATACACATTGGCTGTTGTGTGTCAAAGGTTTATGAATAGGATTAAATTCACAATGGAATGCTCCTGGACTTTCTTGAACAGTGTTCTGAAAATGATGACAAAGATGCATTAAAATCTTTGATCAAATACACCTATGTTGACAGCCAACACATTCAAGTTTATTTTTAAAGTTGGGCTCCATAGCAAACCTGAGCTACGTCTGGCAATGTAGTACCAGTTAAAAAAGAAAAGCACTGGGTCAAATGTAAAAAAACACACATCTACTACAGATCTGGCAGAAGAATGAATGAATGTTTAACAACACCCCAGCATGAAAAATACATAGGCTATTGAACAGGTGCTATATATTCACATTCCACCCCCCAATTCAAAGTATTTTATTGTCTCCAGAAACACTGATGTCGTCAAGAGTTGGGGAGCCCCAATTCACATTCTAACAACTTTCTCATACTAATATAGAGGAAACGGCACTTTATTTAAAAAAACAACAACAAACAAACCACAAAAACATTCCACACATTACAAGATGACACACAAACACACGCTATATTTTAACAGTGCCAGAACCAGCTTCGGTGTGTGTTTTTGGCCTTATAGGATGGAGAGGCTAAATTGTACCTTTAATGTAACAACGACAAATGTATCTAGAATATAATTTTTTTTATTTGGGAATACATATCACAGTTACTCAGATGAAATAAAATGTATTACCCATATGGTTAAAAATATCTTGGTACATATCAAAGTGATACATCCCACTAGAATTCCAAGTGGGACGTAACACTTCGTGACGTCATTGATTGGCACACTACAACCTTACAGGAACATCAACCAGTTGAGTGAGATAAATTAAGATTGATTATGGTTAATAAATAGGATATTAAACTTGCGACCATTTTGTATCATGTTTATGTCCCTCGTAAAATAATTTTCATCGTCACTCGATAAAGCTTGTGACAACTAAACATTATTTCACTCGGAACATAAACATCATATGAAATGGAAAATCATTTAATATCCTATAAATATTTAATGTTCTTAAAGTGCCGTTCTTATTATGCAATTTGTCACACTAACTAGTCACATGTGATTTGTTGTGAAATTTTTTATATTTTTTAATTGATACGACTCCCGACATCACTTGGGTGTTCTCACGGTACATTTCTATCGCATATGGCAAGTCAGTGCGAGTAATCGCATATTGAGAACGTCCCTTTACAGTAAAACAGCTTCAAAACTGCAGCAACAGGAAGGACTACTTTGCAAAAAATTTCACCAGTTTTGGAAAAAGCTTTATAGCATTCTGTGTAGTAATAAGTCTGACTTCCTTTGGATCTATTTTCTTTACTGTAGCAATGTAATCACAGGAAATGGTAACATTTGCTGGGACATTTCTTTCCTGAAATAAAAAAGAATAATTATTATTAGAATGAACTTGATGGGTACCCACAAGATAATCAAATCTCATAGCCTCAGTTGACTTTTAAAAAAGCGATATGTCTCAGATGTGTACCAATATTTCACTCAACACACACCGTACCCCCCATCCCCATTCTAGTTGTATCTTGATGGCTTGTAAACTTATTTTAATAAATAATGTCTGTATGGCTGGCAATCAAACTCTGTGGTGATCACAGTAATCGGCAAATATTTTTAAGCAGCATACCTCTTTCACAGGTCCTAAGGCTGGAGAATCTGTTTCCAAAATAATGTTTTCCAGGGGTAACTGAGATACCAGCTTATCTTTCTGAAAAATACACAACTCTGTCAGTTACAAAACTACCTTTATGCACTTGGAGGCTTTGCTTAACCATTAAACCTATATAAAAACACTGAAAGCGATGTAAATTGAACACCCATGGTTCCAAATAAAAAGTCTGGTTTTATCTGCTTTAAGAGAAGTTCTGTACTGGACCATGAAAACTATCTGAGTGAATACCCATTTAGAAGGGTTTCACTGTATTTAAAATTTAAATATAAATACTGTTTAACAAAAATATGTTGATCCCAAAACCTTTAAAGGTTTCCCCTTTTAAAAAAATACCTAACTTCACCTATCACCTTAGTACATGTATACCCACCCACCCTACGATCTAATGGACTATTTGCATCCTTAAAGGAATGCTAAAGCAAGACTTTTGGACTGGTGTGCCTATTCAACAATACATAATGCACATTATTGCTTAATATCAACAAGTATAATCGTATAGTTAATTAATAAAATGGTTAAATGTGATGGCTATTATATACTGAACAAAAAAAGAAACTTCCGATTTGTACATATAGTATTTGTTGTGTTAAAGATTTCATTGTGTAATGAAATTATATAGGTAGTATTAGCCTTGAGCAGTATTATCAGGATTCATGAATTTTATCGATTATTTTTGCACTGTTAATCGTTGACAACGTGAAATCCAATTTGCACGTGCATGCATGGTTCGACATGTCCCGTGTAGTATTCGGTCAATTTGTTTTACTTGTCTTACTGATATTGTTGTCAAGTGAACGAAAACGCTTCAAAATTTGTAAAAAAATTAAAGTTTTTTACATTGTAGCATTTTTACTATGCTAAGAATACCCAATACTTTATGCGAACGGGCGATTGGCATGCTTGATGCTGGCATGTCGACAGAAGACGCTGCAAGGCATGTTGGGAGTTCTAGTCGAGCGATACGAAATCTTCGTGTAAGATTTCAAATGACAGGAAGCACCAATGATGTGCCACGTCGTGGACGTCCGCGTGGTCAAGACCGCTAAATCATGAACACGCATTTGTGCAATCGATTCCAAACTGCCACCGCTACTGCTGCTAACACACCTGGGCTTCATAATAACTGAATCAGTGGGCAAACTGTTCGTAATCATCTGCGGGAGAACGGTTTACATGCACGACGTCCTTACGTCGGATGCGTTTTAACGCAACGTCATCATCTAAATTGTCTTAATTGGGCACGTGTACACACGACGCTGGAATACTGTTCTTTTTTGGGATGAATCCAGATTTTCTTTACAACGTGGTGATGGCAGGGTGCGCGTCTACCGTAAGAGAAATGAACGCTATACTGACTGTTGTGTTCTTGAACGAGATCGTTGTGTCATGGTCTGGGCAGCCATTGCCCATGGTTATCGTTCACCACTAGTCGTCATTGATGACAATTTAAATGCTCAACGTTACCGCGATGACATTCTCGCTCATCACGTCATTCCTCTGTTCCATAACAACGCCAACATCTCGATTTTTCAGCATAATAATGCCACCTCTCATACAGCTAGAGACACTGTAAATTTCTTAGGACAAATAACATTGATTTCATTGATGACTGGCCCGCTAAAAGTCCTGATCTCAACCCCATCGAGCATGTCTGGGATAGTCCGGACAGACGATTGAGGCATCGTCCCAACCCACCCGCTAACATCAACGAACTTCCACAAGTGTTCATTCAGGAATGGAACAATATTCCACAGGCAGAAATCAACACTTTAGTCAATTCTATGCGCATGTGATGCACTGCACTGCAGTGGTCAATTCAAGAGGTGGTCATACCCGTTATAAGTGTTTTTGTTTTTTTTGATCCCCTACCACACTTGGTCAAAATTTCTCCCAGTTTCTGTTAACCTATGGCCATGATTTTTGCACCAAACGATGCATCATGGAACACTCTTTAAACGCATATATAACAATTATTCCCCCGGTTTCTTTTCATCAAGTTATGTTCAAGCAAAGTTAGCGGAAGTTTCTTATTTTGTTCAGTATATATACTACTCAAAAGAATTTAAGGGTAAAAAATTTAGATTGATATTTAGAGTGTATTAGATTGATAATGTAAACTACACCAACATTTTTATTTATTGTTCCATATTTACAAAAACCCACAAATAAACGTCACTGTATACAAGAAAGTCACATGACATGCTGTTAAAGTTGAAGGTTGTCAAACATGGATTTTACACATTAGAACATTCGTTTAATAGTGTGTGAATCCACCCCTAGCGCGAATACACTCGACACATCGTTGCCTCATGCTGTTGATCAGACGTCTGAAGAACTCTTGGGGAATGGCCTGCCACTGCCATAAGAAGTTGACCCAGATCATGAAGGTTGGCCGGAGGGGCATGGTTATCCCGAACTCTCCTGCCTAATTCCTGCCAATCTGCTGAAGGCCTGGGAGAACCAACGGTCGGATAATCTCATTCAGATAGCGGATTCCATTCAGACTGCCATCCACCACATAGAGGGGGGTCCTGTGGTGGATAGAGATGCCGCCCCACACCATGACGCTGCCACCACCGAACCGGTGACGTTGTCTAACGTTAACGTCAGCGAAGCGCTCCCCAGGACGTCTGTAGACACGAACCCGACCGTCGTTGAACTGGAGACTAAACCTGGACTCATCAGTGAACATCACTCGACCCCACTGAACACGTTGCCACCGCAGATGAAGCGTGCACCAGTGACGTCTGGCCGTTCTGTGACGTGGTAGGAGTGGTGGTCGAACAGCCTGGCGACGGCAGCGTAGATTATTGGCTCTCAGATGATTGCGTATGGTTTGATCAGACACTCGAGTTCCAGTCGCAGTCCGCAGATTGTCACGTAATCGGCGTGCAGTGGTTGTGCGTTGACGTAGAGCCATATTGGTGATGTAGCGGTCCTCTCTATTTGTAGTGCTTCGGGGTCTTCCCGAACGTGGACGATTTCGAACAGAATTCGTTGCTTGGTACTGTTACCACAGTCGGCCAACGACACTCTGACTGACACCAAGTCTCAGAGCAAAATTTCTTTGCGTATTGCCATCCTGAAGCCAAGCAATAGCCCTTCCTCGATCTTCGATAGTCAGTTGAAGTCGTACCATTGTCAAATTTGGAGTGTGCACCATACACGAACGCAAGCTCCAATTATACAGAAATTCAGCATTGGGAACATGGAATACACGTGCAAAGCGTGCAAATGAAGCGCTTTGTGAAAAAGCAAGATATGGGCACTTAGCAGACCTTTCGCTTTCGCCCTAATTTACGTGCAAATCTAAGCATGTTTTCGCCATTAGAACTAGTCGACAGTGTCAATGACAGTGGATTTTAATTCATTTATGGGTTGCTTAGACCCACTTTCGTCAAAATGGAACAATACCATGCGTGACATTATGGTCTAGCTAATATAATTGACATTCAGAAAATAATTTCGAAAATATCGTCTGACCCTTAAATTCTTTTGAGTAGTATATAACGGGCGCAGCCATTTTGTACCATCCCAGTGAATACGCCCTCTGGCGAGCTGGTGGTTACGTAATACCTAACGTTTCACGTCAGGTATTGGTCATCGAACTGAAGAAACAAAACATACCTGATTTTTGCGGATGCATCGCAATGTTCTGTAATAATATTCTTCCCAGTAACACAGCAACGTGTATATGTGGTTTATTTTTCAATACAAAATAAACCACCATTGTCAAAGTGTTGAAATAACTATTATGTTTTGTATATAAATTATCCCACATACTGAAATAATAGTCAGAGTGTTTTCTTGCTTAATTGGTCTTTTCTTTCCGTGGCCTGTACCTGTGGTTCTTGATTGGCAGGTGTATATTTAGATGGTCCCTAAACACTGTGTCTAGACACACTAAAAAGACGTGCCTCTTTTATGAAGATCACAGGGTATTGTGTGATAACATCAAATCGTAATGGACTTTACCAGCTTTATTGCTGTAAGTAATTCTGTAAAACCCTTGATTAAGTAGACTTTCCCTTCTAAAATGACAAAACTGATCAATTACGTGTATGTAGTCCCAGAGAAAAGAAAATTATCACTTGGGTATTTGAGTGGTCGTTTTTGCTTGAACGTATCCTACCAATAGGCCTAATAATATGCATTTTTTCTTTAGATTTAAAAAAACAAAACAAACTATAACTCCATTTCGTTATACTGATGCAAATTGAAATATATTTAGTTAAATAGTTTATTATAGGCTACTATCAAGTCATTTATTATGTTGTTTTACAAGTCAGGTTGATGAAAGCGAAGCACCTTGTTGTAAATTAGAGCATTTGTTTACACTGTGCATAACAGAGAAGTTGGACCTGAGCTGACGTCACTTCGCCCCAAGCTATACCACCGGACGTCACAAAAACAAAACAAAATGACGGCCCCCAGTTAGCAGGAATAATCGTGGTTTTTTATTAATTCTAAAATTACGTGTTTTTCATTTGTTAAAGTGTCAGTATGTGTCTGTGGTCCGAGTATGCATCTTTCCAACACATAAGGCTCTTGTTGGAGTTTAGTCTACCTTTAAAGGAATTACCTTGATATCTTAGACATTGATCTACTATTATCTGGCTCAGTAAACCTACCAATCGAAGAAAACTATTTCATTTTCAAAGCAGTACATAAATGTATAGCAGATAGAAAGGGATTCAAGTTGAACTAACTTATTATTCTGATGTTTACTGCCCCATATAAGGTTTAGCTCCAACAATAGGATCATCACTATCATAATTTTTCTCGACTATCCCATTTCTATTCTATCTACCTTCTATTACAATTAATAAATACTAATTATGTTAAATACTTTATGCCGCTGGACATTATGTCATTATGTTTTATATATGATTATGGATATTGATTATTGTCTGATGTCCATCTTGTTTAGGAGAGCACTTATATAGGCTCTGCTTGTTGTGCAATCCTTTTGACTTTTTTTTTCTGATCAATAAAATATTTCAAATCTAATGGGACTTCTCTGAACATGCAACAGCCAATCAGTGTGTGTAACTTTCCATTATCAGTGTTGACAGACAGGTGGTTTCCATAGAGACAGGATGATGGGAGAGGAAATGTGAAAACTAAAGGCCACATCTACCTGTTGGCTCCGTACAATGGACGGTGGAATGGAGAAATAGAATCCTGCTCGCACTCCATCAAGAGCCACCGATGGCTTCCCGTCAAATGCATGCATCAGGACCCTGCTAGCCCCTATATTAAATCAAACATATATGGAAATGTGAATTAATTCTTGACTTTATACAAAATAGTATATGTAAAATGTTGGGAAAGACCTTGATATAGGCGTATGCTTGTGGATTGGGTCCATGCTTGTTGAGCAATCTCAATTTACTGCATATATGGGCACAGCGGAGCATGAGGGCTCTAGCCTCTGAATCAAATATATTATTGGTAGTAAATCTTAAGACATACCCCCGAACCACCTAGAAATGTTCTCAGTCAGCTGCAAATTGTCAATATATATCCAAAGTATTATTTTAGCCAATCATCCAACTTAAATTTCTTTCTTCTTTTCATGTCTAATAAAGCCAAACCTTGCTAAACTTTTATGTTGCTATAAGTCACTTACTTTGATTTCGCTAAGCTTTAAGATTGTTAATATTTTATGATTTACAGTACAGTATTTTTAGTAATCATGTACACAGTTCATAATGCATGCTAACTCTTTCACTGGGTAACATTTAATGCTTAAGTGATAAAACAAGTAAATGTACCTGTCTACTAGTATGAGAAAATTATGTCAAAGGTAAGCTCAACGCTTTTTATGCCTCATAGATTTTGGGTACCTCATTATTTCAAATGCTATACTAATTTAAAAATTAGGTTAAAACCTTTGAAGATATAAAGTCACTAAAATCCATTGATTAAATTATCCTGGTTTCTTCAAATTTAAAATTATGAATTTTATCAAATTCCACATGCTTCTGTTCATCCTAGTTCTTGTAGCAACTCAAAATGCATTTATGTCCAGAGGCCACCCCAATATTTCAACAATTTTGTTTGTTGTTTTTTGTTTTTAGGTTGTAGGTTTTTTTTTAAGTCTTAATTTTCCTTAAAACAAGTAAAATTCCCACTATCGCTAATTGTGGAAGTTTAGTGGACATTGCATTCGTTAGCTGCAAACATAAGTATAATACAGGTTTGCAATTTATAAGGAATCGCAACTGACAACTTTTGGAAAATTCTAGGTGTGCTAGGTGTCATGTGAACAGTACATACGGGTACATATTTTAGTGTCCTTTCTGTTTAATATTCTGACAATATTCTCCAAAAGTAGATATCTTTGAAAATGTTTCAAGTGGGGCCAACTGCAAGAGGGGGACAGCCCTCACACACACCCTCTCTGCCAACCCAATGTCAAATTCCGTATGATGCCGACATCAAAACATTATGTACCACAAAACTAGCATCAATGATTTTTAAAAACTTGTACCCGCTAATAAAGTTTAAATTACCTAATTCTTTTAACAGTGCTATTGTTGGTCTTCCCGCTGATCTCGAATGAACATTTCTGAAAACAAAATGGAAATTAAACATTACAGCTTTACCATAGTATAGAACAAAGTATTGAGATTCAAAATTTTAAAGGCACATGATCCACTTTTTATGACATCACAAACTATTATTTGACCACTGAAACATACATTACCTGTATTGCCTAATTAAACGAATTTTTTAAATTTAAAACAAGTTGGTGATTTTTTTTCAAGGGAGGAATTTATCTCTTACAGAAATAACAAGCTGAAGAAAATTATTTACTTGTGCTGATTCCTTCTTCCTGTATGATGTTAAAATTACAAGAAAATTACAAATAAGCATTCTTCATCTATATCACAATGACATTATTTACATTGTGTGAAAAGTATGGTATCAAAATGCGGACTCCAAAAGATGAGATACCAATCAAATTTCTCTGAAAAAATTAGATTTTATACGATACAACTTTTGTCAATTTATTTTCATTTAAAAAAAATGAACTATCAAACATACATTGCCCCCACAGAATACATAAGTTAACCAATGAGATTACTTCAGTAAGACATCTACAGTGATAATACATTTTACAATAGTGATACATGTAACACCAAAACTCACCACTGTTTGATATCATTTTACTGACATTGTCAGACATTTAATTAAATCTAATCCATGTATAATAAAAAAAGATGTACTTACATGGGAAGATCATATTTTTGGGCTAGTTGAACCTAAAAAAAGATACATAAGAATTCAATCGTTATATTCGAAGTGTAACATTTTTGCCTAAATAAAATTTAAAAACTACAAAAGATTTTTCTTTCTTTTTTTTCTCTTTTTTTTTACTGATCTTCAGCATTAGTCACTCACATTTTCCAAGGTGGATGGCAGATATTTGGCACTGTTCAGAAGCGCTTGCAACGTACACCTACTATTAGTTTGATTAAATATTGTGATGTCATTATTAAAACCAAACCAGGTACATAATATCTGGCCTCTTGGCCAATACCAACTGATCAGGTAATAAAATATGTTAAAACAAAATCAGGTGCATGGTACATGTTTGAAAATGTTTTGTAAATAAGCAAATGATATGAATATCCTCAGCATATTTTTAAACTGTGGATTAATAGAATCTATTACTGTTGTGAGGTATAGATAAGGCAATTCCAACCTAAGGACAAAATGGGTTTTTTTAATGGGGGCCAAGGTTTACAGTGATTGGTTCTTTTTCTTGTTCATTTAATTAGTAACAAAACATCATTTTGTAAGCTGATATTTGTTTATTCTAAAAAACTTTACCTACAAACTGATTTAATGAAAATAGGGGAAATAGTCCACATTATAAAAAAATATTAAAATGTAACAACTTAACAATAAATATAAAGTGAAAATATTAATTTGTTTAAATATTTTTAAAACAATGATTCAACGTGAAGTGTCAACTTGACAAGTAAGTACTTCAACAAACTTGAGTTATGTCATCCAGCCCCATGGAAAAGCTGGCTAATTCAGTACAAATGGAAAGAAATTTCATGACTAACATATAGATAATTTGACACTTGGTCTATAAAGTGATAAGAGAAGAAACCTGCTATACAGATTACTAATAAATAGCAAGTCCTATATATGTGTGTTTTCCCGCAGATGGCACATACAACAGACTTTGATAATACCACCGTCGGTGGGCCTATTGGGCTATTTCTCGTTCCAACCAGTGCACCACGGCTGGTATATCAAAGGTGGTAGTATCTACTACCCTCTCTGCGGGATGGTGCATATAAAAGATCCCTTGTTGCTAATCGAAAAGAGTAGCCCATGAAGTAGAAACACCAGGTTTCCTCTTTGAATATCTGTGTGGTCCTTAACCATATGTCTGATACCATATAACCGTAAATAAAATATATTGAGTACGTCGTTAAATAAAACATGTCTTTCTTTCTTTGATATACCAGTCATGGGGAACTGGTTTGGATGGGGGACAACCCAACAGGTTCAATGACTCATCACAAGTCGGGTTACCAGCCCTACCCATCATGGATGGAGAGACAAGGACTGGGATGTAGATGTAGACAACTATAGAGGTTGAAAGATGGTAGGAGTTGAAAAACAAATTTGGTGGATGTCAATGAACGGACAAGGATATGGGGGGAAAAGGCGAGAGAACAAAACATGTTACTATGGATGTTTTATTAAAACATGTTTAACTTTTACCTGCTGGGTAAAGACTAACTTCTGTGTTGTTTTATCATCATCAGCTTTACAGAATCTTGGAGTGAAGTCCAGTCCAATCTATAATGATAATAGCTGATTTTCACAATATTTATTTATTTCAATGTTTTTTTGCCATGATAATGAATGTAAAATCTAAAAAGTCTAGAAACAATTATAAACAGCAGCACACTGGGCTATGAACCTTGCTTATAATAAAAAAATTAATGTCTTCACAAACACTTCCACAAAGTATGGAGACTGACGTCATGGCAACACAATAGAAATTGCATGCAGCAGTTTGATTTCAGTTTAAACAGTTCAGTCCACAATCAAACACAGCCAGTTTGACTTTAAAAGTTGTATAAGCAAACAACCTACTTTAGTTATTGAAAGTCATTTGTAAGATGCACAATCAGGGTACATCATGGTAGCTATTTGTCAAATTCCTAGTATCTGCAATATTTCCAGGATGTTCACAGTATTCAGGAAAACAACATCATTTGTATACAAGTTAAATAATTTAGCAACTGTTTTCTATCTTCTTGTTGTTTTTTGTATTGTTCTTCATCTCGTCATTTGAAATTAACCACCTTCAATTCAAATCTCCTTTAAATTATAATATTATAATAACATCAATGTTTCTCTTTGAATCTGTCTGTCTATGTTTAAAATTAAGAAACTTTGTTAAAATAAAGTTAAAAGTTTGTTCTGTTTAATATCACCACAAGGGCACATTGATTGGACCTCAAATATTTGGAATTTGTTTTCATATATTTTTTGTTTTTGTTTTAACTATTGAAATAAAAAGACCCTTTTTGACAGCGGGCCTATCCGTCACTATTTTCAACGAGATATATCGGGATTGGAGGGCACAACGGTTAGGCTGCACCTGTTGGGGGGGGGGCAGGATGGGGTGGTGGGGGGGCAGGATAGGGGGGGCACGCCACCGGAAATAGGATAGGCCATAGGGCATAAGCGGTTTAGGCCGTAGGGTGAGTTAGGATTGTCCGAGGATTGCTCTCCCCCCCTCCGGGTTTTGGCTGCACTGAAGTTCCCGATAAAACGGATGTATTCTCATATTTTTTCTTTCTAATTAATAAATAAGTAATCAAATCCTTTTTAATTAATTTTTTTTTTTTTTTTTTTATATAAACAGACTTCCTGTGGCATATGCCCTAACCTCAACCACCACCTCCATTCCTCATCCCTAGGGCATAAATATATTTTATTTTGGCTGCCTGTTAAAAAATTGGTGTAAAATTGATATGAGCTCTGTATATTTATTTTGAATATGTATGTATATATACTCTTCAAAAGAAGAAACGCAAAACCACATTGTCGTAACATTTGGAGAATTCATTTAATTATTGAATGGTGAGTCCGATAATTACCAAATGTTGCAGGATTGTTCACAATTCACTCTAGTCCATTGTGAGTAAGTGATAGGACACACCACCAAGGTCAAGGTCATCTGGAGTCAATACCGGGTGTGGCCTCCGCGTGTGTTGACAACTGCCTGGCACCGCCTGCCCATTGAAGCAACCAGAGTACGGATGACGTCCCGGGAGATGGTGGCCCACTCGGCCTGCAAGGCTGCTGCCAGCTCGGGCAGGGTCTGGGGCTGTGGTTGTCGCTGTCGGAGGCGTCGGTCCAACTCGTCCCATAGATTCTCAATTGGGTTCAAATCCGGTGATATCGATGGCCAAGGAAGGACATTAATGTTGTTGTTCTGTAGGAAAGCCGTTGTGAGACGTGCTGTGTGAGGCCTGGCGTTGTCATGTTGGAACACTGCGTTGGCGTTGGCCATAACTGGAACGATGTGTGGCCGGAGGATCTGGTCAATGTAGCCCTGTGCATTCAGGTTGCCCTGCACGTGGACCAGGTCAGTTCTGCCAGTGTGTGAGATGGCTGCCCACACCATGACACTACCCCCGCCGAATCTGTCCACTTCCTGCACGCAGTTTGCCGCATAACGTTCACCATGACGCCTATACACGCGACATCTTCCATCATGACGTCGGAGCAGAAATCGGGACTCGTCACTGAACCACACCTGTCTCCATCGCAGTTGAGGCCATTGTCGATGAATCTGGCACCACTGCAGTCGGAGTCGACGGTGTTGTGGTGTTAAGATGACACCTCGAACTGGACGTCTGGCACGAATTCCTACCTCACGTAGGCGGTTCCGTACGGTCTGGTCGGATATCCTGCGCAAACCTGGTATTGCTGCGGCTGTGGAGGTGGCAGTAGTCAATCGTTCCCGAAGGTGGCGTACCCGGATGTAGCGGTCCTGCCCGGGGGTAGTGACCCGTGGTCGACCGGATCTAGGGAGGTCACGTGTTGATCCATGTTGCTGGTAACGGTCCCACAGTCTGGAGATGGTGCTTGGGGACACATGGAATGCCCTGGCAACGGCCGTTCTGGATTCGCCTGCGTCTAGTCGGCCGATGGCATTGTTTCTCTGCGGTTCACTGAGACGTGGCATGTCCTGGATTGTCAACTGTCGGCCAGATACAGAGGCCAGGCAAGCGAACACCCTGCACTTTTATACTGTCGGTGTTCATGTTGCACGTACAGACAACGCACGTGCAGTGGTGACATGGTTTGCACGTGGCTGCGTTTTTGCGAATATTCACATTTTGGAACTTTATTGTACAGTAGCTGCGTTTTATCGAATGTAACCGTGGGAATGTGTTTGGGACATGCAATGACCTTATATTCACAAAGCATGAACCGGTAGGAAACATAAAATCGGAGTTATAACCCATTTGTACCCTTTTGCGTTTCTTTTTTTGAAGAGTATATATATATATATATATATATATATATTTTTAAACTACACCTTCAAAAATTAAATATTAAATTTTCCCCCAATATTTTTTGGCTTAATTTTAAAATTGTCCATATAATTTTTCTGTCCAGGAGCGGAGCCCTGGCTTTCCAGAGCTCGGCCCCGGGATAGACATGCTTGAAGCCTTAGTGGCATATGAGCATGTTAAATATTATCTGTCTATCAAATATTTGGTAATTCTGGAAACCTGCTACAATTTTTTCATTAGCAGTACTTCTACACAGACCGGACATGTTTAAATAAGTTCCACACAATGAGAATCCTAGTAACCAAAAAAATATAATAAAATAAATAAATAAATAAAAGATAATAATTACAAAGTGCTAAAATATGTTACAATATATATTTTTTCAAGTAGAACATAACAAACATGTAACACAGATGAGTCATGTTTATTAGTGTTAACCAGGTAACACAAAAGAATACCTGTTATACCTTAATTGGCAAACAATAGACCATGAGTACATTTCATTGTTATCAGTTACAGAAACTGTTAATCCCTTAACAGAATCACAGATCTTAACTGTTAACTGAATTAACCAGAATCTAGCTGACCAATCAGAAACGGCCCATATGTAAATACAGTTAACCATCATTCCCATGACCAATCAATTTTCATCTGAAATAAGTCATGTGACTTCAGTATCCAATGAAAAGGCTAGACATGTTTTAATGTAAATGATAACAGTTCACTAGTTGTAATAAAAGTGAATGCTGCCATTAGAAAAATTATTTCCTTCACTGGACATTCTACCAACAACTTGTTTTAGCTACTGCAAATCAAAGTTTCCTGTTATAATGTCTTCTGATGCTACTGTCATGTCCTCGGTTAGTGTGTTTCAAACTGATGATGTGACCTACCAGTTAGTCCAACTTCAGGATGGAATATACGAGATAGCTGAATCAAATACATCACCAGAAGCTGACAAACAAGGTATGCATCATTCAATATATTTAGATTACTTATAATTATTATTATTTGTGTAATCATGACTCTGGTTTTGTGCTAATCAAATAAACAATATTTTGGTGATCTGCTATTCCACTGTCAAATTTAGTATGATGATTTTGTACCCATGATACATATAATTTTTTTAACAAATAAATATTACAAGAGGCCTATTGTTCAGGTTTTACTCTCTAGTAGATGATAATTCAATAATTTGTAAAGACCAACTTAATTTCAACATAAGAATGATGATGTATGAGATCTAAACAAAAAGAAAGCATGGTTAACTTGCATGCAATGGAGTTGTTTGAATTTACATAAAGTAAATCGCAAAAGTATACGGTGAACAACCTGGGTAATTGTCCTTTAAATTCCAATAAAAACACAAATTCAAAATATCTATAAATTTCCAAAGTCTATGCCCTAGAAACCTATCTGAATTTTCAATGTTATTGTTTTTTATTTTTTTTAAAATATCTATGTTAATCTAAAATATTAAATCTATATTAATATAAACTATTAAATTGTAGAGGCTGAAACAGAATGTCGTGGTATGGTACCAAAAGATATCCTGTAAAAATTTGTGCTTCTTTCATCAAAATCATTTATGAGAAAAATCATGTGCAGTGACATTTTCATATCACACATTTCATGTTACTTCTCTTATACATAAATATAAATATTACAATTCTTCAAACAAGGAAGTGGTGGGTCTAGGAGGAGTTTCATGTATTACCACAGATACAACTGTATGCAAGAGACGTATTGGCTTCTTTATTTCATTGTCACTAGTAGATACAAAATTCACTGTAATGACCACTATAGATTATCTATGTCAAATTATATTAAAACTATACAAATTACATTAAAAATGTTAGGATATCACGTATTTTGGCTGCTGTAGTAGAACCATTTGTTATTTCATACTTTTCCACTAAATGCATGTGGTTAATGCCTGCATTTATAGTATGTTAATTACAAATTAGCTATCCAATATGAGCCATTGTACTTTCCAATCAACTTTTCTATGTTTAAAAAAAGAGAATTTAATAATCTATTAGCTTGTAAAGAAGATCCCAAAGAATTATAGTAACAAGTTTGAGATTTTTCCAATTAAAGAAGATGATACAGATCCTAGCCTAGACCCAAACCTGCAACACTTGGATATGGTATGTCTGATGGAAATAATTATGAATTTGTTTGGGATATTGCAAAAACCTGGATGACCATAACCACTTGTATGAAAATTAATATTCTAAATAATAAAATGGAAGCACTTAAATTATCAAAAACAGCTTTAATAGTAAAATCTGTCTGTCAGTTTAATTTATTATTCAATTTCACTGTTAGCTTGTGGAGGCTGCCTGAATTACAGTACTAAGTTTCAGAACTATCTCATCAAAACTGTAAATGAATTTTGTATTTAAATATCTCTCTATTAGTTTGTGGAGATTGCCCCAGAGGATCACTATCAAGTTTCAGATCAATCCTATCATAAAAGTGGACAGATACCAGAACATATTAGAACACTGCTGATTAACAGAGCTAAATATCACTATTGTAAAACATCATGTTTATTTACTGCTTCGTGACATATCATATCTGGTTTTAATTATTTAATATTAATTTGTGTTTTTCAGAGATGTCCGACTTGTCTACTGCTATAAGCCCTACATCAAGTGAGAGCAGCTTTCAGGAATCACTCGATGCTCTCTTCAACTCCATCCTCCCCGATGACGAGTCAGAATCAACTGGTGAGTGTGTTTATACTATTACACTTAATAACACTAAGAGTACATTGATTTATTAATCATTGGCTATTGAATACCTGGATACATTTTTCAGAGTAGCAAGGATCTTTTATAAGCACCATACCACAGACATGATAGCACATAAACCAGTCATGGTGCACTGGCTGGAATGAGAAATGGGCCCATCAATGGGGATCGATCATAGACCAACCACGCATCAAGAGAGTGCTTACATATGCATGTATGCAACATATATATTCAGTAAATGATGTGGATTGGCAAACATGCCTATATTAATATCCTATCAATATATTATTTTTCCCATCCATTGATTTCTGATCTTATCTTCACTGAAGGTTTTGTTTAATTCAATCTTAATACATATTGGCTGATGTTATTTGTTTTAGATATGTTACAGACAGTATGTTTTTCACATGGGCGACAAAGGTGTAAATCATTTTCTATACAGTATTCAATCTCTAATGGGTGTTAATTCATAAGCAGAATTCTATTTATAATTTTTCATACAAACCTACACTATTTTTTAATAATATCCTTACATTTTTAAAATTCTTATATATACATGTTTGCCCTTGCAGATGCACCAGAAATGATCACAGAGGACCAACTGGGAGATCCATTGTTTGACCTTGCAGATGCACCAGAAATGATCACAGAGGACCGACTGGGAGATCCATTGCACTCTCTGATCGTTACTCTGGAGGAACAGCAGTCAACACCAACACTCCAGTCATCACTGATGGACATTCCTGCAAACAGTCCGCTCGTCAAACACCCATTCTTCAACGATCTCCGAGGAATCCTGATGATGGACTGCCAGCAGACAGACCTGCCCAGCCATCTCTTCGAGACCCTTGGAGCCGACGAGAGTCATGTGACTCTGCGGAGACAGCAGCTCGAGGTCCAACTACAACAACTAGGAGCCCGATTTCCAGAGAAAGTTGGAGAGTTGTCTACCCTGTACGAGTACTACTCAGCTGCAGTTGAGAGCGAGAGGATGTCGTGTCTACAGAACCAGACGTCAGATGTGTACAAGACTTGGCTCAACTCAAACTTCAATGCACAACTAATTCAGGTAAGCTATTTCACATTGTTCAGAACTAGGGAATTTTTCAAGCTCAAATAAATATCTTGAACATGAACAAAATAAGATGTGTGCATGTGGTTAATGCATTTATTTATATTAATTAAAAGCTGATATAGGTATAGATACAAATTTGGTCCTTAATGTCTAGGCCTAGATGTACAATTTTCTATTTGCTGTAGATTGTATTACTGTATTAAATTTTTATTGCAAATACTACTGGATTTAGGGATTCAGAGGTTTCAAAGATTTGTTTTCTCTTACAGGTGATAGACAGAGTCCAGACGAGCCTGAATCTACTAGAAGACAGCAACAAACCCACAAAGACCAGTTCCTGGATGTCGGAGGTTCGTCACCGCCCAACGCTGTCCAAGAAAGCCATTCAACTGATGGAGTACTGGTACGAATCCAATCTGCACCACCCGTATCCCTCGGCAACTGTCACTGAGGCCATGGCGCATGCTGGCAGCATCAGTGTGGAACAGGTGAAGAAGTGGTTCGGAAACAAGAGAAACAGGGGAGGTAACACTCGCACGCTCACCGAGATCGCCAAGAGGAAGCATCGTCTTCGACACATGTCATCCCAGCAGCACACACACAACAAGATGATTGGAAGTCTGGCACTTTATATCTGAACAATTATTGACTTCATTGTTAAATGTTTATGTTGATTCATTTTGTATATATTAGATTGATAGTCTTGCCCAATTGTTGGGTGTTCTTAAAAGTGCTATTGTATAAATATATATTCAATAATGTTGATTTTCATTACAGTGCTATTGTTATAAAACTGGTTTTATGCTGAAAAAGTGCTATATTATTGTATATATTATGATAATGCTCTAAACATACATATTTTGTTATAGTTATTATTAATGTGTTTTACTAGTTGTACTTTGTACTTCTACCAACTATTTTCATGTGTATGCTATGGTTATTAGTTTTGTACAATTTGTTATGTATTATGTGTAATACTATTTACAATAAATGCTATAGCTAAACATTTGTGTGATATATTTTTTATTCAGTGCTACTGTAATATTCAGCTGTTTTTTACTTAATAAACCTGAAAAAAACTGTTTGCTTTTTATTTTATTATATTTAGTATATTACATGAAAATAGTGTTTATAAGGGGTTGTTCAGAATGTCACAAGAGACAGGATTTTTTTAGAACCATTCCACATTTTTTTCAACCCTGACGGTTTTTGATATATCAATCACAGAACATGGGTGGGATCTTGTTCAGTTGATAGAGTCCTCGGCTGAGGTTCTCTGACCATGACTGAATGTGAAAGAATGTGATATGTGCTGTCCTGTGTGTGGGAAAGGAAATAGAATGATCCCTTGCTGCTAATGGAAAAATGTTGTGGATTTCCTCTATGTAGGAATTACCAAATACCAATAGCTGATGATTTGCTGGTGTTAACCAAAACTAAATTTTAAAACTCATTGCCATAAGTGTTCAAGAATCAGTAAAAAGATTAGTGCTGACCCAGAACCCAGGAAGCAATTATTTGTGATACCCACCATTTTAATCTAAACCAAGCAATGCATACAATAAACAAACATGCAGTCAACTTACATACAGTGCCTCACCCCCCCCCCCCCCCCCCCCACCCCACACCGGTCATATTTGGAAGAGCCATTACCTCTCCAACAGCTCCTAATCTTTCATGGTGTCTTTCTAAAATAGCTGCCACATTTTCTATGTCCTGTGAAAAAAACCAAAGGAACTAGTGGTACAACAAAAACTATGCTAATGCATCTCTAGATTTATTAAATTTATTATCATCTTTCATGCTCTTGTATAGTGTTACATTACACAGAAATTGAATAGATTAAACCAGTATTTCTACTATCATGAAATATTTTCCTCCAGACTAATAATATAGATAATAAACATATTTGTCAACACTGTAAACTATAGTTTTATTTCCAAACTACTTCTTAATTATTAATAATTATATTTCCGTTACATTCACTATAATTTAATGCCATCCCACTGGACTACAACATAAGTTTATTCATTTCTCAGACTTGTTTTTGTTACCTCAATGAACATATAAGAATTAAGACTCCTAAACTGCTTCCACAAAATTAATTTCAAGCCTTACTTCAAATTTGTTTTTGTCGAACATGAACGAAGTCCACAAATATATCACTAAGTTGCGAGAATGATATAAAAATGCAGACTACATGAAATAGGTATAGATATTTGATAATAATTATTTTATATTTCACACTTTGTTAAACGATGTCACTTACAATGAATAATTTTCTTTGGTGGGAATATCAACTTCCATCTGTTATTTTGCCTAATGAATGATAGTACTATTGTTTTACTGAAATATTTCACCTAATGTTACATTTATACTCTTAAAAAAAAAGTAGGGGAACCTGAAATATTAAAACATGTTTTGACTGCAGACATTCTAGTAAAGAACACACCGAAACACATTCCATAGTTTGCACATGCATCACACAGTTGCCCCGTACATATATGTGGGATGTCATTCTCGATTTTGACAATTTCCAGAAAGGTTCATTAATCACTATGGAACATTATTTCTGTCAATCCTTTTCATTCTGTTGATCATACAGTTGTTATTGTTTTGTTTTTAGTCATTTTTATTGTTTGAATTTGTGATTTACTGATAAAAAAAACTGTCAACTTTTAAGATCTTTGGTGGTCATAAAACCTACTGTATTACTGAACTTCCGGTTGTAATGTTTGCCAAATTAATTCACTATTATCCTATAACCATTCCCCACAGGTAATAACCTTACAATTTTGGCAATTGTAAATTCTTATTACAGTTCCCCTACTTTTTTTGAAGAGTATAATAAAGATCTATTCAGTCATTATATTTTACCTATGTAGTGACCACAGGATAGATACGTTACACTTTACCTTGAGGTTAACACTTCTTGCCTGATCAGCATCTTGCTAAAAAGCACACACAAATCCAATAAATATTCAGAACAATAACAGAAAAGTACACATTTATGACTGACCTGTATACATCATTACATGTATAAAATTCAGATCTGTAGTTTAAAAAAAAAAATCTCATCAGAAACTGAAAACTGATTTTAATGTTGATTATCCTCATTTATTTAAATACATTTTATATTATTTAAACATAAAAATCAATTTGCCTTAATGTATGTTAATGGTTTTATTTAAAAGAAGAACGGAATGTTTGTGGTGATTTTAATAATTTTGACCATGTAACACAGTATACCTGAACAGGGTGGACTCCAAGACATGGCAGAACAAACTCTGGAAATCTGAAGGAAAAAAAAATATATATAAATAATAAAAACCCCCAGAAAGAACAGATTGTAATTGAATAACAATAAATGTTTTAAAATTGTGTAGTGATCTCTGAAACTTGTGTAACAAATCATAACGTGATACTGAACAAAATTGGAGATTAACATTTAGGGACAAATCCAAATCCAAATGTTTTTCCATGCCCACATCCATTAGGTGCAGGCATGTCCAAACTGGGTCCAGTCTCGTGTCCTACCCTCTTTAACTCAATTAATTGGCAACAATCCTGTACTGTTGAATGTTTTAAAATTGTGTAGCAAACTTGCACAGCGAATCGAAGCACAATACAGAATAAAATGTACCCTGCATTCTGAAAAGTCTTTATGGTTATGGTTGCTTCTTAAGTGGGTAATTAGTGGAAGGAAGGAATGTTCGTCTCAAAGCACATACAAACATTTTAAAACTATGGCTATTTATTATCTAACAAGTGACACTTGGTTTAAAAAGTAAGAGGAAACCAACTGCCGTTACATAGGCTAGTCCTACTGTATAACAGCAATGGATAATTTTACGTTATGCCTTTTCCTATACACACAGCACATACCTAGACCATAATGATTGATACACCAGTGGTGGAGCACTGATTGGGATGGAAAACCCCCAAATGTCTACTGAGACAACCTACTGTGCCACATGTAAGTGCTCTACCACTAACCGACATCTGTGTCATCTCGTTTAAAACATATTAAGGTCTTTTCGAGATCGGCCTACAATCAATTGCTGTTACCTGTCAGCCAAACTAATCACTTTGTTGAACTGTGCCTCATTCTCAGAAACAACCAGTGCCGCTTTTACTCCTATCTGAAATAAAAACGTTTTACCAGTCTCAGTCCGTTATTATCAAATTGCATAGGTTAAACCTTATTTTACAACGCAGGTATGAAGACTACTGATGGAACAGCCATAACAAAGCATGCATAGCCCTACAAGTGTCTCGGGGTACTGCATTGTCCATTACTTTGATAAAAATTTCATTTCAACTTTTTTTTCCATGCTTATATCCAATTAAGGTTCAAGCACTCTGTCCTGGGCACATATCTCAGGTATATGGGATGTCTGTCCAGGACAGTGGGTTAGTGGTTAGTGAGAGAGAAGAGGGTTTAGTGGTCTTAAAACTCGCCCTGGGTGGGCCCTGGTACCGGGCTGCGCACCCAGTACCTACTAGCCTTACGTTCGATGACTTAACCACAATGCCACTGAGGCCAGTTCGATAGCAATGCAGCTAAGACTGTTCAAGCCTTTTGTCTTCACCACTGTATTAAAAATGAGATTAATATATATAATTTGATGGCAATTTGCCCTGTCAAAAACCTAGCTAGAACACAGAATCACTGTTTCTACTGGCCGATTATGTGGAGTGATTAAAGCAGAATAACAAGCACACACTAAAGTTTAAGTTTGTTGTTTAATGACACCACTAGAGCACATTAATTTATTAATCACCAGCTATTGGATGTCAAACATTTGGTTATTTTGACGTAGTTTTAGAGAAGAAACCCACCACATTTTACCATTAGTAGCAAGGGATCCTTTATATGCACCATCCCACAGACAGGATAGCACATACCACTGGCTTGAATGACAAATAGTCCAATGGGCCCACCAATGGGAATTGATCCTAGACCAACCACACCTCAAGCTAGCACTTTACTACTGGACTATGTTTCGTCCCTTCTAGCAGATTATGACACAAGTACGTCATCTCCACAGATAACTCACAAAACAGTTCATTTGTTGAAATAAACAGGAAAATAGTTTTTTCCCTCATTTTTATTTTATTTTATGGATTACAGATAAATAAAATTCACAATTTTTTTCATCACAGGATAAAGCTGATATCTTACATCATTAACTAGTTATTCCCTATATAATTTATTCTTCCAGGGTGATCGAGTGAATATGTAATGAATAATTTGCAGGACTGTCCTACATAAATGACTGAATGTTTAATGACACACCAACACCAAACACACACAGATTAGATATTACGTGTCAAACTAAGGTAAGGCCCTACATAAAAACTAAAGTTTGTTTTGTTTAACGACACCACTAGAGCACACTAATTAATAATCGGCTATTAGATGTCAAACATTTGGAAATTCTGACTTGTAGTCATCAGAGGACACCCGCTACATTTTTCCATTAGCAGCAAGGGATCTTTTATATGCACTTTCACACAGACAGGAAAGCACATACCACAACCTTTGACTATTTGTGGTGCACTGGTTGGAATGAGAAAAAAAACCCAATCAGTTGAATAGATCCACAGATGTGGTTTGATTTTGTGACGCAAGCACTTCAGGCAAGTGTCAAATCCCGCCTCACATAAAAACTAAATTATATATTATACTATATCTTACCCTTTGAGCTTCTGCTATTACATCGGCAATATCCTACAGTAGAAAAACTAAACATTAATAATTATAATACAACCTGTATAAACAAGATATAGAAATTTACAACATACATTCCAGAACATATTCTGATAAAAAAATAATAATAATAAGGTTGACAATGTTTTATTTTGTACTATTATTACAGAACATTTTGACCAATCAGTGCACAAAAATCTACAGACCAGTATGTTTGTTTCTTCAGTTCTAAAAGAAAGACATGATGTAACATGTTAAGTATTATGTAAATAGCTGCTCACGGGATGGCAAAAATAGTTTGTTCCATTAGTAGCAAGGGATCTTTTATATGCACCATCTTACAGACAGGATAGTACATACCACAGCCTTTGATATGCCAGTCATGGTGCACTGGTTGAATCAAAGGGATGAAGCAAAATGGCTGCACCCATTATATATACAGGTATGTATAAGCTGTCACATTTTTTCTGTTTTATTAATTAAATATACCACTATACTTGATATTAAGCAATAAAGTGTATCAAATATTGTGAATATGCATACCATTACCAGTCCAAAAGTCCTGCCTGATTCTTGTTTTAAAGATTTTATAAAAAAAAATTGTTTTTTCAAAAAAACCCTGAACATATCAACATAACAATGTTATTTGCTCAATATAGAAATGATAATTATTTGAACAGGTCTGGACTTATTTAAATTACATCACTTTGCAACTCCCTACAATAACAGGGCACAATATTTCACGACAGCTGTTGTTCTGTTCGTGTGTCAGTTACACAACTTTAAAATCAAGTGAACTGCCAATCGGTTACATTTGTGAACAAATTATATCCTAAAATTATAAGTACCATATATCAGTAGTCAATTTGAAAATCAGTTTATTTTTTTTAAATACATTTGAACCACCAATGTAGCACAAAACCGTAGTTCAATTGTTTTTGGATTAGGTAGGTCTAACTCATTGGTTACGTGAATTATATTCACAATCGTTAACCTAATTAAAACTCACATGAACCGACTTCCGGTTACCTAAGATTTTGAAATATTGTCCCCTGCAATAGCAAAAAGCTAGGTTCAAAATGCTATTGGAATTTTTTTTTTTATTATAGTTAAAGTTTGTTTTAACGACACCATTGATTTATTAATCATCAGCTACTAGATGTCAAATATTTGTTTATTTTGACATATCGTCTTAGCTATATGTTTTCCATTTGTAGCAAGGGATCTTACAGGCACCTGAGACATTTTTACCATGTATTCAGTGACTGCCATTCGCGCCCATGCACGTATAAATTCTTGCGACGCGAAAAAACGCTCCCTTTGACAAATTTGCAAGGTGAACTTTTTTTACTGTTAACTTTATAATTTTTGACAAACTGAAAATGAAAGTTTTCCTTCTGTCGAATTTGACACTTACACTTATGGTCGATGTCAGAAAAGTAAGGATCGTTAGTATAATTATAAAAGAGAGTGAAACAGATGACAGTGATAGAGATATTACTTTTATTGTTGTATATTATTATCAGTTTGGTGACATTTTAACAGTTAAGTTATACTACTATCGGAGTAGAGCAATTACTCTCACAAAACAACAGGGGCAGGATGTAGACCAGCAGTAAAGCATTCTCTTGATGCGCGGTCGGTCTAGGATCAATCTCCGTTAGTGGACCATTGGGTTGTTTCTTGTTCCAGCCAGTGCTCCATAACTGGTGTAACAAAGGCCGTGGTATGTACTATCCTGTCTGTGGGATGGTGCATATAAAAGATCCCTTGCTGCTAATCGAAAAGAGTAGCCCATGAAGTGGCGACAGCGGGTTTTCTCTCTCAATATCTGTGTAGTCCTTAACCAAATGCCTAACACCATATAACCATAAATAAAATGTGTTAAGTGTGTCGTTAAATAAAACATTTCCTTCCTTTTTCTCGCAAAAATTTTTTAGGGGAGCTTTTTTTTTTTACAAACGGTTGAACACTGATGTATTTCCATTATACTACACTCAAAATTAGTTGTGATCCATGTAAAAATGCATAGACATTCGTTTGCAACCCTATATAGCTGTTTGGTAGTAATGCTAATATGATTAAAGGGACAGACCCTAGTTTTTAAAACACTACAGCATATTTTTCACTATTAGAGCAGTTTATGATCACTGAAATAAACATTACTTATATTTTATTGTTTAGATTATCCATTTCCACAGTACCGAAGTGTTTCTGGTCATCCCATTATTTTTAATATCACAAAATGCATTTTTCATGTTTAAAAACGCATACATACCTGTGTGTATGAACTATGTAGCGATTGTTGGAGTTCTAGTCTATTTTTAAAGGATATTTTCCGGTTTTAACTCACAGAATCTTGTTTTACTCTGTTATAACTTTATCTAAGTGTGTTACAGGTTTGTAGATTAACTAAACTTAGTGTCCATTTTTTACGAGTTGAAATTTGGGTCTGTCCCTTTAAGGTGTGGACTATTTTTATCTCATGAAAAACATTTTATTCTTTCTGTGGTTTTTTAAGTCTATTAAAATTTACAGTATTTAAAATAAACGCACTTTATCAAATACTTCATCTGTTAGATGACTGTGTGCATCAATAAAACAACTGCTGTAACTACTTTGCAATATTGATAAAGACTCAGCCATGCACAAAATGTCACCACTCCGGTGTTCCGGTTGAGTGAATTCGACTCGTTCAAAATTTTGCCCATGCGCAGTTGAGAGCGCCAATACAAAATGGAAGATAAACTTAATTTTGATCAACAAGCATCAAATAATGGTCATGTGCAATGTCGAAGTGGCAAAGCAGCCACTTCTATTATAGGTACAATTAATGAAGAAATTGAGAGGGTTCTTGAACAAAATTCTGATTTGTCAGGAGAAGAGAAGGAGAGATACAAACAACGATTTCGCGAGGTAAGTTATGAAGAATATTCTAAGCCTAAGGACAAAATCATGAAATGTGTATTTTAGACAAGAGTAGCTTGCGACCATTTGGTTGTCGACGGTTGCCAAATCATTACATAGTGTTTCCAGTTTGCATTTGAGTTTGTAATAAATAAAATACTAAAGTAGCTTGCCTGATATGCCCGTTTTGGCATGAGTTCGACTAGCCCGAGTATTCTGACTGTAAGACAGACATGTTGTGATTTTATCCGAGTATTAAGATTATAATAATGGGGTACTTACGGTTTAACTGATTAGATTGAGTCGATGCTTCTGTTTCCTATTACGGTTAAGTCGCAAGCGACAGGCTTGGCCTTCCAGAGTCGTCTGCAGCGTTTCTTTGCCCACGTGACATTCCTCGTCCAATGGGTGGGTCCCTTTTTCCCGCCAAGCTCTACATGGTGAGGCACATGTAGACTTTCCGTCTCCAGGGGTGTCAGGCGGCGGACCATTTCCAACGACGACATCCGGTCGTCGACTGGTTGCGAGTCACCACACTCCCCCGTTTTATAGAAGAGAAGATCACCTCCTGAATTTTCAGGGAACATCAACACTTCACCAGCAGGTTACTGGCTTGGATTCATCCGGGCCAGGATTCGATGACCATCCATGAATAAATAGGTTCTTTGGAAATATCCAGGGTTTCTTGTTGTTATAGGTTAAGACTACCCCCCAAAAGAAACAGTCATATCATATTTGTAAAAAGATACTGACTTATCTGGCGGTGGCATCCAGAAAAGCCATTAAAATTATATCCACGAGTATTATCCACTGAGCAAAGTCACATCCATGAATATTAAAATTATGCATTAAGTACAGTTCAAGTCACAACCATGAATATTAAAATTATGCATTAAGCACAGTTCAAGTCACATCCATGAATATTAATTTATTATTAATGAAACACCAAGAACAACTTCTTGAATAACACTTAAAGTTGAACACTTAAAAGTCAACAGTTAAATAAATTCCAACTTATCCTTTTGTGCAAATGTCAATCAAGGCAACTATATTACATTATATTACACAAACCTAACAAAAAAAACTGGTCGATCATATTTTGCCCTATATGATGTTGGCCTCCTAATTACATCCTTACTAAAAAAAAAAGAGTCATAATTCAAATAATTATCCCTCAACTTGGCAATAGTTAATTGAGAATTAACTATTATTCCCCCACAAAATAATTTGGGACCCTCTCCCTAAGGAACACAAGATAAAACAGGATTTTTCATGGCAGATACCTCTCTCCCCCCCCCTTCACAAAAGATGGAAAAGGTCCACATCCTCCAGGAAAAATTTAATTTTATGTCCTGTTTTATCTTCTCAGTATCTTCGCAGCGCCAGTGTTGTGATTTTATCCGAGTATTAAGATTATAATAATGGGGTACTTACGGTTTAACTGATTAGACTGAGTCAATGCTTCTGGTTCCTATTACGGTTCAGTCGCAAGCGACGGGCTTGGCCTTCCAGAGTCGTCTGCGGCGTTTCTTTGCCCACGTGACGTTCCTCGTCCAATGGGTGGGTCCCTTTTTCCCGCCAAGCTCAACATGGTGAGGCACTAGTAGACTTTCCGTCTCCAGGGGTGTCAGGCGGCGGACCATTTCCAATGACGACATCCGGTCGTCGACTGGTCGTGAGTCACCACAGACATTTGGACATAAACACGCTCTCACTACAGTCCGAGACCAAGCTATGTATTTTTTTGGCAATTGCCGACAACCAAAAAGTTGTCAAAGATTTCCGCTCTAATACCACAACAATCCTGTGTTTGACGTCAAATACATTTACATTGAGTTACTTGATTAAAAAAAATTTCAGATATTAATCACTATTGTCTGAACCAAATTTTTAACAACTACAAAAAATTACTCTCCTACCATTAATTACCGTTAGATTTCCTCCAAAGTTTGTCCAGACATAAATTGCAAAAAAAACACTACAAATATACAGATTCCACACACGAGACTGCAATGATGTCGCCGATATCGTCTTTGCTGAGATTGCATAGGAAAAAATACATCCAGTTTTCTGCCGTCTGCAATGTTGCTTGTTTATGGAATACTCTTCAAGAGGGGTGAAAGCCTCCAAAGTATGTGACACAATTGGTATGCAGTCAAAACGGCCCCATGATGAAACGGCCCTGAACATGTAAGTCAAAATGGCCAAAGAAAAAAGTCAAAACGGCCAAAGAAAAAAGTTAAAACGGCCAAAGAAAATGGTCAAAAACGGCCAAAGAAAAAGTCAAAACGGCCAAAAGAAATGGTCAGAACGGCCAATAGGTACTATCACGTTAAATTAATTCCCATTAGTAATAATTAGTAATCAATATAGCCTATATAAACATATATATAAAAACAACCAAAACAACAGAATCACTGGTAACAATTTATTAGCCTACACAACGCAATATACTATTGTATTTAAGACCACCAATTAACATTTTATTTAACAACACTGAATTCAATCACAGAAAGGGGTGGAGGGTTAGTGGACATCTAGGTTTTCCGGGTGATTGCGTATCGTCTGAACGAGTTCCTAGTGGCGCTGCTCACCTGGGGGCCACAACGGGCCTGTCCCCCAATTTACTAATATAATTAAGACCACCAATTGACCTTGTATTTGAAAAGAATTATAACAATTGAACATTATATTTTTGATGTTCATGCGATAATAAACACCAAAATCGTTTTAGCCTACACATTTATGTATGAACGGTAGTGTGTAAAACTGTTTTGGTGTTTATCATTGCATGAACGTCAGAAATATAACATTCAATTCTTAAATAATAATGAAAATAATATACACACACAACAGCTCATTATAAGTTCATTATAAGCTCATTGGGCTTTGAGGTAGGGTTGGGGTTTGCTTGGTGCAATCTCTTGTATAATGGCTCGGGAGATGTGTTTGGAATGGTTATAATAATAACTATTCATGTTTCTCCAAAACTTACCTGTACTTAAAATCTACATATTAACACAGATGTACTAGTACACTAACCACATATGTAGATTTTAAACTCTTTGTTTATTCAAACATAAATAAGACGAAGATAATATCTGTGTAGTGAGACCGTACTATAAAAACTGTCTTTGCACAGTTATCTTTCTTGACACGTGTAGATGAAATACATTTTTAAAGTATTATAACTAAGGCCGTCTTGACTTTTTTCAAGGGCCGTTATGACTTTTTCACTTTGGCCGTTTTGACTTTTGTTAAGGGCCTTTTTCACTTTGGCCGTTTTGACTTTTTTAGGGCCGTTTTGACCAATTATTGTTAAGGCCGTTTAGTACTGGGGCCGTTATGACTACGATCCACACATTTAATATGAAATCATTGATCTCTAGTGGTATTATTAAAAAATGTTTTAAAAAAATAATAAATAATATGACGTCATCACGTTTGCTTTTATATCATAACAGGGGTAGAATTAAAAAAAATTCAGGGCAAGGCCATTTTGGCTTTGGGTTTGAGGAAATTTTTGGGGCACCAAGGGCAACATTTCTTTCAAGGGTAGGGCACCTAGGCCACTTTCTGTAAAGTTTTCACTGATGCGAGTGAGAGATGAGGTTCCCTGCGCAGAACAGTCTTTATAGAGCGACTGCGCAGTTACTTCTCGGCGACCACGTGGTTCTCGGATCTGTGGCTTGTAAACAATAACAATATGGTTGCACCCATCGAAATTGTGTGTCTGAGAGTCGGCAATAATTTCTTTGGATTTCTGTTCTTATGGACGAATACACGGCAAGTGACATATTATGCTGCAAAGTTCAATTTAGTTGGTACCAGACATGAGAAGGGCACTAGGGCATACAAGGAAGGCAACCATGGCTACTTATGGCCGTGGACACAGTCCAATTTATCGGGGCACCACATCCAGTAACAAGGGCACCTACGGCAATAGCCGTAGTGCCATGGGCCAAAATCGATCCCTGTTATAACATGTTATGACGTTGTTAGATTAAGTCCTATCCTTGAAGAATATTCCAAAAAAAGTCAAAATGGCAGCTGGCACAAAATTACATGCTTTGTGCTCTATGTGCTCTCAGCGAAGTCGATATAGGTGACATAGTTATCATCTGGTATGTGGAATCTGTATATTGTAATGGTTTTTTCAAGATTTCTGTCTGGACAAACTTTGGAGGAAATCTAACGGCAATTAAAGGTAGGAAAGTAAATTTTCGTAGTTGCTAACAATTTGGTTCGGACAGTAATACACACACTACAGAAAGAAACCCGACAGCACCCACATTCAGCTAAGCTTCAGCAAACTCCGGACAGCAGAATTCTAAGTACGCCGACCTATATCATGATGTTGCATCACATGATCGCCCACTCAGCCATTCCATCTTCCAGGGGCCGTCTCAAAATGACAAGTGACCGACAATCACAAAAAAAAGTTTGTTTTGTGTAACGACACCGCTAGAGCACATTGATTCATTAATCATCGGCTATTGGATGTCAAATATTTGGTAATTTTATCATAGTGTTAGAGAGAAAATCTGCTACATTTTATCTTTAGTAGCAAGTGATCTATCAAGCACATACCACAGCCTTTGATATACCAGTCGTGGTGCACTGGGTGAAGCGAGAAATAGCGCAATGGACCCACCGACAGGGATCGATCCCAGGCTTCGAAATTCACGACAGCTCCACGGCATTTGCCATGATGCCTAAAAAAATACCAGTTACTTTACGGCTGTGAATAACCGTGCCCTTTTAATTGCCTGCCGTGGTGCCCCTTTTGTGTATATTTGTTTTTTTTAAACTTGTATAACCCTAACTTTTATTTTAAAACATTAAACATGCACGAATTCGATGTTCCTCAGTAGTGTTTGTATACTGTTTCTTGGTCATTTATTATAATTGCACATCGAACGTAACAAATGATAAATTGAGGTTGAAACGTACAGTGTTACGGGAAAAACCCCACCGTAAATTGCCGAAAGTTTTAACGTCATACATTTACGAAAAAAAAATGTAAATAGCCAAAAAATAATCCCGGGGCAATTTTTTTTCTTCTCAAAATAGACTAAACCATGCCTAGAAGTAAAAAAAAAAGACTAAAGAAGACAAAAATTGTCAAAACTTTTTCATTATTTCAGGTAAAAATTATTATTATTAGCTATTTGAATGTCAGCTGCGTTCAACCAGACCGAGCAGAAAAACGTCCGCTAAACTGGTTTGTGCGCTTCACAATAAACCAAATGGCCACGTTGAGAACCAATCAAATAGTTCATGAACGTTAGACAAACATTTGCTGGCTGAACTTGGGGCTGTTGTTATCGATATTCTTCATGACAAATTTTGAAATTATAAAAAAAATGTCTGTCCCATCATTATATAAAAAATGTTTTTTGCTATTAATTTCAGTTTTGTTTGACGTAACGTCAAACAAAACTGAAATTAGAAAAGTAAATGTGTATTGGAAATAACAAAACAATACTAATTTTGTGTGCAATTTACAAATCAATCGGTTTAGAAATGAATAACTTGTAGTAAATTTCATAGTAATAAAAAAGGCGTTCCTAGCCCGAGTACTCTGACCGAGAGCTAGACAAACATTTGGACATAAATAATGAGAGCGTGTTTATGTCCAAATGTCCGTCTAGCTCTCTTACAGTCAGAGTACTCCGGCTAAAGCGTTCCCTGTGGGACGGACTTATAATTTTAATGTTTATTAGCCTATTGAACAGACCCATGCTAAAATCACCCAAATTAATTTATTCCCAATTAACTGAAACACTGAAATAAATGTGTGAACTGTTTAATATTTGTGGTTATTCTTGAATATTCCGTTTATTTAATTATTACCCATGCTCAGCAGTTGATAGGCCTATACATCGGGGAAGGGGGTACTTTGTAGCAGCATCGATGGTTTATCTTCACCTTTGCATGCGGAAAAAAAACTATGACTTTTTGTAAACGCACACACACCTCTCAACCTCCATTTAACACACACACACACACACACACATTGAAAATAATCCATAAATGCTGAAAACATACTTTAGAAAATAGGCCATGGTGTCCGACAATATTTACGTTTTTGTGAAAACAGTCACTTGACAGAATGGGATTTCCCTCCACATTTTTTATTCTATAATTAAATGGGTCATTTGGTTAATCTTGTTGTTACGATTATGTTTGTTGGAGAAAAAGTTGAAATTAGGGTGGATTTTTTTATTATTGTTAAATATAGAATTTACAACAAAAATAATATAAAGATTAAATTTTTAAAAACCTAAATGATTTGCTTTGAACATTTATTTATTTAATTATTTGTATTTCAAATAATTTAACACTGAACATTTCATCCCTTTTCCTAAAGCTTTGATTGTATTGTTCTGAAATGTAATACACATATTCTCTTGGTAGTCTCCACAAAATAATAAAGATGTCTAAACTTGTAAAAACTTCTTCTTCTTTTTTTATTTTTTATTTTTTTAAAATTAATGAGATTGTAAAATTGAAATAGAAATCTTGATTGGTTAATTCTGAAACTTAGTACCTGTATTCTACAGTGATTCTCTGGAGATACCGTCACAAACTAATAGATAAAATTAAGATTATTTTATTTTATTTCTTTAATGTTAAGACTTTAACATAATTGTCCAGCCATTCAAATATAATTTTCTTTCAGTCATACTCCATCTGCTCAGATGGTCCGAAACCAGTGGACTTTGATCCATTACCTGCTGTAATGAGATGGAACAGCAGCAGTGTTTGTTCAAGGAGACCAGATAGTCATAATCTCTCTCCACCAAAGTTGTCTTTAAGGACACCACAAACAAATTAAAATACTGTTTTGTTTAATGACATCACTACAATACTTTGATTTATTGATGAATGACCAATTTAACAGAATTACAGATAAAAGGTTTTTTCTGGTTACATTGACTTCCTAAAAAAAACCCTGCCTTGGTGCCCTTTGAAAATGTATGAACGTAGCCTTTGTGCCTTTAAGGTTAGCCTTGGTGCCCTTCATTTCCTAGATTTTTAAAGGCTATTATAGCCTGCCCTTTTAACACCGAATTTCGAGGCCTGCGATCCCAGACCGACAACGCATCAAGTGAGCGCTTTACCACTGGGCTGTGGACAATCACCAAAGCGACAGAGAGTGGTATACACACACATGCGCGCGCGCGCACACACACACACACACACACACACACACAGAAACAATATTACATTCACGTTTTCTCAAGGTCAAAAAAGTATTTCACCTACGAGTCGTATTCCTGCTTCGCATGTGTACCACTTTGGCATATCAAAGGCTGTGGTATATGTGCTATCCTGTCTGTGGGATAGTGCATAGGCATATAAAGATCACTTGCTACTAATGATAAAATGTAGCGGGTTTCCTCTCTAACACTATGATAAATTACCAAATATTTGACATCCAGTAGCCGATGATTAATGATATATGTGCTTTAGTGGTGTCGTTACACAAAACAAACTCTTTTTTTGTGATTGTCAGGCACTTGTTGTTTTGAGACGGCCTCTGGAAGACGGAATGGCTGAGTGGGCGATCATGTGACGCAACGTCACGATATAGGTCGGCAAACTTAGAATTCTACTGTCGAAGCTTAACTGAATATGGGTGCTGTCGGGTTTCTTTCTGTAGTGTGTGTATTACTGTCCGAACCAAATTGTTAGCAACTACGAAAATTTACTTTCCTACCTTTAATTGCCGTTAGATTTCCTCCAAAGTTTGTCCAGACAGAAATCTTGAAAAAACCATTACAATATACAGATTAATATCTGGGTTTTTTTTAATCAAGTAACTCGAAAATAGTCAATGTAAATGTATTTGACGTCAAACATAGAATTGTTGTGGTATTAGAGCGGAAATCTTTGACAACTTTTTGGTTGTCGGCAATTGCCAAAAAAATACATAGCTTGGTCTCTGACTGTAATAAGAGCGTATTTATGTCCAAATGTCCATCTAGCTCTTTTACAGTGAGAGTACTCGGTCTAGAGTTCGACCCGTACCCACCTTTCAATGGTTTTAGGGACAGGGTTAGTCTTTAGAGCCCGGGTACCAGACGTTTTGCCCCCATGCCAGTTCGCCCCCAAATAGGATGTCAGTTCGCCCCCATGTGCAAAACCAGTTTGCCTCCACAAAGGTACCAGTTCGCCCCCATAAAGATACCACTGTGTCGATGTGAATGTGTGGTCCGGACCCATCTGTATATGCCTAGCTTCCTCTTTAGAATGTAACCCTACCCTATTTTTAGGTGATTTGGCACACTCCCATGTGCATTTTTAGATGCGTGGTTCGGCAGTCGTCGAAATTTGATGCAAGTATGATTTACATTTCCAGATCACGCGGAATTTTACTTTCGTAAGAATCTGGAATAGAGTTATTATGAATGTCATCAATGCTTAATTCTCAGTCAGATGTGCCATGTCGCAGGTTCTTCATACCTGAATGGTAAACAGCATTTTTCAGGTGTATTCAAAGAGCACCTGTTGTATTGAAACCGAAACCCGTGGTCTATCCCACCATAAGGAGGTGGTACACATCCTGGTAATTTAAATGTACTAATAGTAATATAAAGCTGGCTCCAGTTCTTCATGCGGACAAATACAACAAACTACAACGTCAGCAGTCACCAAAAACATTCTGCGATATTAACCAACAGAAGGATAAATACAGCCTGCTATTTATACCATGGATAGGCGATGACAACTCGTGATATTACTGATAACAATGCTTAGGAATGACGAATGACTGGACCAGCAAATCATGCTTAGAAAAGAAACACACACACACTTTAACATGCCTCTAAAGAAACTATAGTATACAATAATTGTTTAAAAGTAACAAATAATTGGGAATTGGGGGGATGAACTGACTGAAAGTTTTGGGTGAATCAACTTGGCGGTGAACAGGTCAAACTTGGGGCAAACTGCCTTGGGGGAGAAACGCCATGGATTCTTAGAGCCTTTGATATAGAGGGGTACAGGTTGAACTCTTTCCGAAATACACAACAAACATGTACCGCATTGATAACTTTGGACTTTCAAACTGTGCGAGCACAACAGTCTGAAAATAGTGCCAGTCAAAGGTCAATACTTCCTAGAAATAGCTTATTTACAATGAAAGTATGTTGCTGATTTATTTTGAATAAATGGTTTTGTTAAATACTTGCGTGATGTCACTTGAATTTTGCAGGTCTATATGAAACAATTATGTAAAAAACATAGTATCAACCTTTAGACTACTGAATTAATTATTAACAAAAAACATGTTTGTAGTTTTTACATAAAATATATATGAATCGGTAAGTATTATTTTCGTGGGTTTTTTTGTAATTTTTATGATATTTTAGATCAGTTAATGTTGATTAAAATTAAGAAAAAAATAGAAAAAGTCATGTTTACTTATGGGCATTTGTGGCCAGCTGTCCAGTATTTATGTCCATTATTACCGATAACAGTGGTTTTCTGACCAGAATTGTTTTTTAAAAACGAACTACGATTCATATTGCAATATTTGGTGATTTTCGTTGTTGTTAAACGATCAAATTTATTAGAAAATTAGCTGTCACAATCAGTTATCGATCCCTGAAAATAACCGCGATGTGCCGCCATTGTTGTCAGTCAAAAATACTTGCCGAAAACCACTTTTTGAATTGGAAATTCCAAGCTATTTTCCACTTAAAAACAACAGACAAAAGCTAGCATGCTGTAAAATAAAGTGTTTCCTGTTAAAAAAACACTTTTCCAGTGAGTGTCGTATGTAAAACGGCGGGAAATATGAATTGGGGAATGCACTGTATACAGTGTACAGTATGTCGACTGACATGACGTCGGGCGAGATATCTCGCCTGCAGTAGTCAGAAGGTTAACCAGAATGTTAAAAAATGTATACATTTGTCAATCAAGGTTTGGGGCTTTCTTTCGTTTGCCACGTGATTATGATCACGTACCAAGTGTCGTAAATGTTTTTTTAAATTGAATACATACATGTATATATATCATTTGAAGTAAAGACAGTTTATACTATACTGTTGTTAAACAATAATATATTGTTCTATAGGCTGGTGGACTAGTATAATTCTGGCGGCCTAGTACATTTTAGTTGGTTCTGGTCATGCAGACTAGTGAAATAGTTTCCATTCCTGCACCCCTGAACAATGATACAAAGATTAAATTGAAGACTTGATCTTCGGATATGTTTTTAGCTTAATGCTGGATTAATATAAATATTGACTATGAAAGTGATTTCCAAGGAAAAACCAAAACAATAAAAAAAATTATTAACAATTAGTACCGACTGGTTGCAAAGACACAGTAATTATCCATATATACTTTATAGGCTTTTTTATTCTAGATCTATGATACGTCCTTTCAGCAAAACATTGCAATAGGAGAACAGCATTGGTCATCTCAAGACAACGAAGATACATCAGGTAAAAACAGCTTGTATAAAGATTTCTTATTTCATCTTTAGACAGAGTTTAAGACCTACATGCCATTGTTGGTGCACTTAAGCTTTAGTGTATGTGGGGTTAAACTATAAAAAAAGATATTGCTTATATCCATTCCAACTAGGATTGAAACACTGGTCTGGGTACATATTTCAAACTGAAATTGCTGACTAATGAAACATTTTCCACCTCCAATTTTTTTATATGTTGTAGATAACATGTTGGGCTATAATTTTAATCAAAGGTCATCTCAAAGTCACGTGTCCCACAAGGTCAATTAAAAGGTCATCAGCCCAAAAGTAACCCAATTGTCAGGAATAATGCCAGATTTGGATTCCTTGTAATTCCCCCTTTCCAATGATACCTCATTTGTCAAAATTGGACCATTGGTTGCTGAGTTATGGCAATTTAAAAAGGGTGGCCACACCCTTTTTTAACAAAATTTAAAAAAAAGGAACGGCCATAACTCGGAAACTGTTGGTCCGATTAAGCTGAAACTTGGAATTTCAGGTTTTTTGGCCACAATAACCAAATTTCATTGAAATTGGAGAGGGTAGGGTTTAACCCATTGGGTGATCTGACATGGAATGACCCTATACTTACATCAATTTTTATGGTTATAAAATTCTTGGAATGTTAAAAATGTATTTTTTAATAACTTTTTTAAAACCTGTAGAATGTGATGACATTTACATGTATTTTGTTTTTAAAAATCCACATCTTATGACCAGAAACTTGGGAGTTGGGATGTAAATATGTTATTGTAAATTTAGTTACAAATGGACAGGACCCACTGTGTATTGTCATAAATAAAGTTGTAACTGGAAAACTTTATCTAAAAACTGCCAGATCTGGAAATAAAAAGAATCTCAAATTGTTCTTTCATTTAATAAAATTGTCCTTAAAACTTATCACTCAGATTGTCTGTTACATACTAGTACTTTTAACGAGTTACACAGTGAATGGAATATTTTGTTTAGAAAAACAGTTGCTAATCATTTGAAAAGTGATTAGCAACTCCTAAACAGTTCAGAATTGTATCATGATCTTTGAAACTTGCATAGCAAATTCGCTACAGAATACTGAATAAAATGTTACCAGCATTTGTATAATTGTTTGATCATCAATTAGGATTGATATTATGCTCTCTCTCTCTCTCTCTCTCTCTCTCTCTCTCTCTCTCTCTCTCTCTCTCTCTCTCTCTCTCTCTCTCTCTCTCTCTCTCTCTCTCTCTCCTGGATTAACTTTGCTGATATACTAGTGTATCTTTTTTTTTCAGAATTTGAACCATGTGATGTGAAGAAAAGAGCATTGTTCAATGAAATTGTTATTCCCAGACTTGACAATGCCATAATGTCTACAGCAAGAAAGAGAAAACACACATGTAGACTGTGTCGTGAAAAAGCTGTAGACTTGTCTAATCTATCGCTTTCTCACTTGGTGAGTGTTTGATGGGCTGAGCCATTCATAAACAGCAGTGTTTTCTTTATTGTATTTCCAGTATTGAAGTTTGTTTTGTTTAACGACACCACTAGAGCACATTGATTAATAATCATCAGCTATTGGATGTTAACCATTTGGTAATTATGACTCGTAGTCATCAGAGGAAACCCGCTACATTTTACCTAATGCAGCAAGGTATCTGTTATATGCATTTCCCCACAGACAAGAAAGCACATACAATGGCCTTTATCCAGTTGTGGTGCACTGGTTGGAACAGGAAAAAAACCAATCAGCTGAATGGATCCACCGAGGTGGTTCGCTAAATCCCACCCCTACCAGTATTGAATCACCATGTCCAATCCTTCCCGGTTCTATTTCAGACACAACTATCAAATTCAATTTCTCTAAGGTTTGCTTTGTGTTTTTAATCATTAATGTTTAGCTATTGAATCTCACACAGAACTCATACTAGAAACTTCAAGTATTAAAATAGAAGAACAGTTTTGTTAAACTTTTGGGCTATTCCTTGTTCAGAGTTGTATATCAAAGGCCATGGTATTAGGGATGGGACGGTTTGGGTTTTTTATTTTCGGTTCGATTTTTTATTTTTGGTCCATTGTTCGATTTATTCACGATACTTTTCACAAGTAATACAAGGACGCCAGTTATCATACATACATTTTCATAAACTATTTTAAGAGCAAGACATTATATTTTTAATGGTCATTTGTAAAATAATTGTAAATATAAAATTATATCTTAACTAGAAAACAAAAATAGCATTTTTACCATGTCATGTTAGTGTGTTGGGTCTGGGATACTTGGGCAATGTGTCCCCCAGGATTTGTGTTGAGAGGGTTGTCAAAATAATTTGAGGGTAGGAATGCTAGGAGGTCCGGGGATAGTCTCTCCTGTATTTTGTTTTAAAATTCAGTTGTCTTTAGATGCATTCCGGAGTACATAATATATGGGTGTCATGTACACATTATAGAAGTCAAAAAGAAATATATGTCAAGACATATTTCTGTAATGTTTATTATTTTAATAATGTCAAATCTTTGATGATAAGTATATATATTTTTTAAAGTATGAATTACTCAATATAAGCACAAATACATAATATATAGGATTACTGTTGATTATTTAACTGAACACAAGTTACATAAATAGGTATCCCTGATTTTAAAAAAAGAAGATAAGCAAGCACAAGTCATGCACATAATATATAATAATAATTATTTAACTAGTTATTATTTTTGTTAATATTTTGCTCGTACTGAAAGTGAAAAAAAAATCTACAACGATTAATATTTAAAAAAAAGAAAGAAAAAAGTGCAAAGTAGTTTGCATATACTGTAGTTCTGGAACTGTGGATGATTTCGTTCTGATAAAAAATTAGTGATTTTGAATCGTTTTAAATTAATATGACGGAAATTGGGTGCCATTTTATAATTCTTGAATTTAACACGTCTTTACTTTTTAACATTTTTACAACTGGGACGAAACATACTTAAAATGTTTATTCTATCGGCGGATTAATCTCTCAGGTCAGCCCCTATTTTGGGAGGTTACAATTTTTACTGTATCGGCAAGAAATTTGTGGGTTCTGTGCAGGATCTGAACAGCACTTGTCACCCATGCAAATATGTCAGGTTTAAGGGAATCGAATGCTGTGATTGGCCAAAATACTTTATGGGTCATTGGGATTACCAGCAAGATGCAGAAACGTTTATACATGTACCATTTTAAAAAAAATTTGAAATGAACCGCGGTTCGCAGATTGGGAAAGGATGCACCAAACAGGAGTGAGGTCTGTGTTATTAAAAACGTCTTTGCATTAGAGCTACCACTGGGATGTGAACCCTGCACCTACTGGTGTTCATTAAAGCTCCCTCTATATCAGGAGTCTGTACTGGATTGAGAACCCTGTGCTTACTGGCCTTACAGCTTCAATTATTTGTTATCTCTGTTCTCAGATTAGATAGCAATATTTTTGCAAACTTTAATCATAATATATCTTTACATGTGAATTACTTTCAGGTGGAACTGAAATTGATCAAAGACGAGAAAGTGCTTGCTAAGGATGTCTCAGAAAATGGTCTGTTGTTAAGCCAGTTGTGCAGAGACCGACTACAGAGTTCCAGCTGTTGTCTTGCTTCTCTTACAAAGGTACTTCATTTTTGCATTTACCTTAATTTGACATCCAATATGCTGGGATGTTGTTAAACATTCTTTCATTCATTCCTTTACAAAGGTAAGACCATAATTTGTTCTCAGGATATTCATTAGGGCTGAAACGAATACACATGGTGGCGAATACGAGACATATCACAAATATGAGTGACTAATTCGTGAATACAAATATTTATTCATAAAATTGAAAAGGTTTTGCAGAAAGGAAGAACTGTATTTATTCTTATTTTTAAAGTAAAAACATATTAATCAAGGGTGTGTCTATTGTCTCATCAAGAATCACGTTCTGTTTGAGGAACACTAACATGTCCACCTTTTTGCAGTAAAATGCAACCATTTATGGCTGTTTTGTTTTTTGATATGTACTATATTTGTATTTTTTCTTGTTAAGAATTATACACATTTATTTTGCTGTAATAGCTATTTAAACACTTGCATATTGAAGTTACAGTGCATACACAAACAAAATATGCTCATTATCAAAACAGTCGAATTGGTATTGCATTTTGGTTAGTGTGAATTAAAAACATAAATTGTACAGTTAGCATTACATATATGTATTCGGTTCAGCTAGTGACGAACATAAATGCAACTACGATACAGATCGCTGTTCGGTGCACCAAATATTCTAATATATCATTACACCCCGAGTATTCATTATGTGTTGAAACCATCCTGGAAAACCCTGGAAAACCCTGGAAAGTGCTTAATTGTTTTTTTTTTACCCTGGAAAGTCCTTAAATGTCCTGGAAAGGTCAGTTTACCTCCTGGAAAGTCCTGGAAATTTGAAATTTTGTTTCTAATTTGTTTTTAGTGATGTTACAAATACATAAATAATCACGTTTGACTTAGGTACTCCTCCCCCAAAAGAAAGAAAGAAAACCCCCCACAAAAACTATACCTAACCGCATCGATGATTATAATGAGGTCGACTGCCATTGGTCAGTTGTTGAGCAGGAAATACTGTGTTGGTTTATTTGGTCTGTAGATCGGCGTAGTGGTGCTTGTTAGAGCACGAGTAGATAATCTTAATTGAGATGGCGACACAATTCTTCAAGCATGGAATCCAGATAAAAAATATATACCAGTATGACATTAAAAAAACACCAAAAAAACCGGTTAGATGTGTAAATGATTTCTGCGAAAATGCCTAACGGAAAGTGTACGTTTAACAACAGGTGGCTAAAAAAAAATATTTTTAGAAAAACAAGCACGCGTCTGACGTCATATAAGTTGACTACTTGCATGTAAATAATTTTATGGACCTGTTGAATCCCGACAAATTCGAGTAACTGAATAAATCCATTTAGCTCGTAAACGTTAATTAAACAGTGTATAATTAAGTAGGACTTAACATCTCACAAAGTGAGCTATCGCTTTAACAATGGCCCATCACTTGGGTCTGAATCCTGTGCGGTGAGTCGTGACCATGATTAATCAATTGACCGGAAAGAAGCCCATATCTTTAAATAAACCCCATCGATGTAACATGAGATTAAGAATGAGTTTAACACCATAGAGATTTGCAAAGGCCAAGCCAAAACAAAGGAGATGTATATTTCAGAAGGCGCACATGCAACACACTTTGATTTAGCAGCTGAACTTTAGCTGCAAGGAATTAATTGACAACTAATTTACACAAGGAGGCGTGGACAAGACCGGTTTAGATCACACCAATAATTATAAACGTTCTAAGCTGTTTCATACTTGTTTGGGTATGTGTATATATATATAGACACACACACACACACACAGACACACATATATGTATTCTATTTGAGTATTAGATACATATTTATATCACTATTTTGTGTGTATGTATATATGTATGTGTGTGTGTCTGTGTGTGTATGTGTGTATGTGTGTGTGTGTGTACAACTTTACCATCCAAAAGTTATATCCAGAGTGGGGTGTGACTACTGTAGACCGTGTGTAACAAGTATTGTATGTTGGAGACATAGCATCCACTGACTAAACAATCTGCCAGGGTGTCGTTAAACAAAAACTTCTTTCCAAGTCATATATTCAGACCCCTGGAAAAAGGTAAAATAGTCCTGGAAAATGAACGAAAAATGCCCTTAAAAGTCCTGGAAAATGAAACCATTTGAAGTGTATGAACCCTGTGAAACAGACATTTGTTATTCATAGTAAGTATCTGCTTTGTCCTGTACCATTCCAACACTGTAGGTTTTGACTCCATCTGTCTGTCCATACATACATGTGTCCCACTTTTAGTTTTCCTACAATGTTTTAATATATTGAGTTGAACTTTTCTATATAGCTTTATCATATAAGACTTACAGATCAGCTTTCATAACGATTGGCCCATTTTTGACTGAGTTATGACCTTAAAAAATTATTTGTTCCCGAAAGGGGACATGTAGTGGTTTAGCAGTAGTGTCAGAATATTTGTTTAAAGTAGGCATTTGCTTATTCCAAATACAGCTCTCAAAATTGAAATCATCTTATTATGGCAGATTAGTACAAATAATAAAGTAAATTCAGTTGCCACTGCCCATCAGTTATACTTAAGTAATTGATCTGAAATTTTGTATATATATATCACATGTACCGGTAGTTACATTTTTAACTTTTGTAGGGATTTACTCTTCTTCTTTTTTACAGAGTTATGGCCCTTGAACTTTCGAGATATGAAAATTAGTTGGTGGCTTGTATTGCTTTAGCTCAGTACCCAGGGAATGCTTGTTTCTTTAACTGAGCTAGTACAAATAAATATATGCCAGTTTAAAACTTCTATAATCTATAAAATATACTTCAAGTTTTATGTTTGTAGCACCCATTATCAATCCCTGCAATTTTTCATTTTAAAAAACAAAACAACACTATTAACATTTGTATTAATGTTGAGGATTGACCAACAGGCGACGTCTATATTAAAATAGGCAGTGCTATGAAAGTTTTAATTCTCTGTGGCACTTTTTTATGTGGACTATATTTGATATTCCACTGCATGTTTTTTGCCATAGACATTTTCTTAATTGTAGGAATTGCATTATTAAGGAATTATTGACATTTTCCTTAAAACATGTTCACCAATATTGAAAGTAAGATGCAAAGTGCTTCATATAACATACTAAAAGTAAAACACCTCTATTTCTACCCTCTCTCTGTCTCCCCCATCTCTGTTCTAAACTGTAAGATTGCTGTTTGATAGTATAGCAGTAACCTGTCTTCTATATTGTTAATGTTTTGCATATTTGTTTATTCACAGTCTGTATCGTCAACAGTGGATAAATCTGTGAGACTACAAAAGGCAGTTGAGATGCACAAGGACATGGAGAGTTCCGCCATTGATAACATACTGAATGAAAACAGTGTGCTGTGCGGCAGTGACGTTACACCTCTAAAGAAAAGAACTTTATGTGGAAGCTCACACACCAAGTCTGCAGAAAACAGCTGCCTGCAGTCGAGTTTGTGTTTAAAATCTCAGTGTGTTTTGAGGAAGACGTGAAACGCTCTTCAAAAACAGAAAGCTTCTGCTACATATTTTAAAAACCTCTAGGATTATTAATAACTGTATGCAGTGGTTCATTAAACAGTGAGGGCAGTTTCAGAAATTATCATATATAGAGGAGACCGAAAACCTTTTTTCTCTCACCCAAAAATCCATGGTAAAGGTTTGGCTTAATTTGCGTAACTTCTTTTCCAGCAGGAATGAAAACAAAAATAGTAAGGGAGAAAAATATTTGTTTAGACTTGAACATCAGTTCTTGCCCAGCCCCGATGAATTTGTTTTCGTAATAACAAAACATAAAGATTTATGTTTTTTAAATAGAGGATTAATCCAACATTATCGCAATGTTCTACTCATGATTTAATTTGTTCAATATACATAATAAAATGATATGCTACAAGAGTTTGTCTTAAGCTACATAATAATAAACGGTATTGGGACAGCTGTTCAGACAACCACATTTCAAAAGTACTTGGTTTTCTTAGGACCATGTATTGTACTTCTGGTTCATATTTAATTTCTTGTTTAGAATTATTGATAGTATTTTTTTGAATTCGTAACCTGACCTCTTATCTGTGGCATTTCCTCCCTATTCCATTAGACCGGTCCGAACATCTTCAATCTTCCAACGTTGGATTATGCATAACTCTTCTAGTGGTGCCAACCCTGGAAATCTATATCCAATCCTTTGAGGAACACCATGATTGGAAGGCACAGCAGTTGGATTCGCTGGGAGTGTCTTGGGTGGGTGGGGTGGGGATAGGCGGTTTCGGCTGTAGGGTGTATTAGGTATGTCCTGGGGTATTAGGTATGTCCCCTTGGCTGGTCACACTGACGGATCCCATATGACTGATGCTCCTCTGTTTTTCCCACCTACTAAATAACTTCCCTGTCAACCTCCAACCTCCGGTCCTTGCGCCCCCCCCCCCCCCCATACCAACCTCCTAAGGGCAAATAAATAAAATTAAATATAAATTATATTTAAATAATTTATTTTAGGCTAAATTCTAAATTAAGCGACAAAATTTCTCAATGAGTACAAATGTATGTTATTTTTTGTTATACTTTATTAATCTCCCCTCTTCCATTTTTTAAGTAATATTCTAAATTGTCCTTTTAACTTTCTGTCCTTGGTCAGGTCTCTGGGTATACAGAGACAGGACCCGGAATACACATGCTTGAAACCGTAGTGGTATATGGGCATGTTAAAAAAGTTCAAGCTCAAGGTCCGAACATCCCAATAGCCAATGAAATTGCTAACATCTTCCAATGATCCCTGGAATTGCGGTTTCGGGCGTATGATAATAACTTCTTTCTCCTTGGCCATTTTTACATTTGTGGTTGTCTTAATGTCTACAGGGGGGCAGGCTTTAGCTCAGTCGGTTGAGCTCTAGGCTGAAGTGCTTGCGTCGCAGGATCAAACCACCTTGGTGGATCCATTCAACTGATTGGGGTTTTTTCTCATTCCAACCAGTGCACCACAATTTATCAAAGGCTGTGGCATGTGCTTTCCTGTCTGGAAAAATGGAGATAAAAGATCCCTTGCTGCTAATGGAAAAATGTAGGGGGTTTCCTACGAGTCAGAATTACCAAATGTTTGACATCCAATAGCCGATGATTAATTAATCAATGTGCTCTAGTGTTGTTGTTAAACAAAACAAATTTTTAACTATTTAATGTCTACAGAAGCTCAACACCGTTTCTTGATGTGACCAAAATTTTGATGAGACTGACTTAAATATTTTACTTCTTGTCCCCAAACTCCAACCAGTGAAACATTATTTTTATTATTTCAAAACAAATTCTGTTAACTGTTGGTTAAAAGCAATAATTATATCTGTTATGTTTCTCATCCTGCTTTTGCAGTTACCACCACATTTTGTGGGAAGCTTCCTTGGCATATGGAAAAACAAATTTGGGTATTTCATCATTCAGACCCTGGTTGGGGGTGGGGGGGCTGTGGTTTTTGGGCCGAAAAAGGGATAATTAAGCCAGTTTAAAAAAATCTTCTCTACTTCCAGAAATGTCATATATGTAAAAGACAATAGGTGGTTTATCTAATTCAGAACACCATGAATGATTGTAAACAAGTATTTACTTCTTACGATTAACATTTTAAAATTTGGATTAGCGAGTGCTACATGTGCAAGTGACAATACACACACATTGTTTTTTTTCATTGAGTTAGACTAAGTATTTATTGAAGTAGTAAATCAAGTTACTTGAGTTAGTTTAACATTTTAAAGGATGATCTTACATATAATTTATGCCTTTTGAAGGGGAACATTTCTTAACAGTGCTGAATACTGAATTAATACAATACTGCATGTTACTGTCAGCTTGATTTTAAGTTGTTGATCAGCTTTATTTTATCTTTCCTGAATATATCCTTTATTTTAATTATTTGTTTTAAGTATAATTGAAGAGTTCATTTCCTAAATGTGATGCCAATTTTCAGAGCATTGAAGGTATTATATATGATATTTGTGCAACTCAATAATAAGACAATGTTTATGTCAAAACACGATTTATACTCATAACACAGGATGTTAAAATTGTGCTTTGTATGATATAAGCTGTTTTTGTCTCTCAATATGATGGAAATTGACATATCCCATTTCGGAAGTAAATTCTTCAATTCTTAATGTGACATTTCACTATAATTATAAAGATATATTTCATGAATGAATTTGCTGTGCAATGATGTAAATGCATGCTTTGTAAATAATGGTTGAAAATGTATTGTTAATATGTAAATATAGTATGTTGTTATTCACCCTTGTTTCACTTGTCAGTAAAGGCCAAGAAACCCAATATTGCCTGAAAGATAATCTACAATAGTTGTTATGATTTAATGTTATCATTGGGTTCACACAGAGTGTTTCAATTTACAAATTGAGCACCTGGGGCAAACATTCAACTGACCAAGCTAAACTTAATCCTTTTATTGAAAAAAGTATACTGGAATGACTAAAAGCTTTATTTTCATATGCACCTTTTTCATCTATCTGTTTTGTGAATCTGTGTCCGTGTTGATTGTTTTTATGTACTCAAAATACCTGTGCATGTATACCCAACTGAGAAAGCACTGACAGACATGGTATAAATAATGGTTTGTTTAGACTTTCTCTCCCCGGGGCTTCTATAATTTTTATAAAATCCACTAGCCATTGGATCAGTCATTTTAGAAATTTACTAGCCATGATTAAAAATTCACTAGCCCTAGTTTACTTATAGTAAATACAAGTCCAAAATATTGGACTAGAGTACTTGAGGGTCAAACTCGACCCGGACCAGAGTACCCGACACTTACACTAGATGATAATGAAAGTAAAGTGAAATAGCGGTATGCATCTTCATTCCAGCGCTGAACATGGATGCCAAATCATGTCATTGTATTTCATTCCACACATTTTCATAGCCCTATAATGTAACTGGCTGCAAGCATATGGCGAAATGACATAAAATTTTAAAAATTAAATTAGTGTTCTTCCTTGCACAGGTACTCGAGTCCTGTGAATGGATTCGGGTCTTGCTGGACTCTGCGCGTGCGTGAGTACTCGTGGAGACACTAATAGTAATAATCGGATATGTCACCTAAAGAGGGAAATAAAAACACTAAGATTGGGAGTGGGGTCAGGATATTCATATGCAGCATTTGACAACTATTTTTTACCAGCCGGCATGGCAATAGTAGTTATTTACTAGCCCAACATTGAATATCATTAGCCACGGGAATGGGCTACCATAATCTAGAAACCCTGTTTACTCGTATCGATAATACTTTCTTCCATATGAGAGGGCATGATGTAGCCCAGTGGTAAAGCACTTGCTTGATGCACGGTCGGTTTAGGATCGATCCCCATCGGTGAGCTCATTGCACCACGACTGGTATACCAAAGGCCGTGCTGTCTGTGGGATGGTGCATATAAAAGATCCCTTGCTACTAATGGAAACGTAACGGGTTTCCTCTAAGACTACATGTGTATATGTCAAAAATGTTTGACATCCAATGGCCATTGATTAATAAATCAATGTACTCTAGTGGTGTCGTTAAACAAAACAAATGTTTTTCTTCCATATGGTGTTATTTTTTGTGGGATTTTGCACAATCATAAAAAAAATCACTGACTTGAAAAGTAACTCCAGGTTCACGTACACTGATCATGTACCGTTCGCGGATAGCATGAAAACAGAAAGAAAGAAATATTTTATTTACGGTTATATGGCGTCAGACATATGGTTACGGACCACGCAGATATTGAGAAAGGAAACCCACTGCCGCCACTTCATAGGCTACTCTTTTCGATTAGCAGCAAGGGATCTTTTATATGTACCATCCCACAGACAGGGTAGTACATACCATGGCTTTTGATATACCAGTCGTGGTGCACTGGCTGGAACAAGAAATAGCCCAATGGGCCCACCGACGGGAATCGATCCCACACTGACCGCGCGCTGTACCACTGGGCTGCGTCCCGCCCACATGGAAACAAAGACACAGTGGACACATTATTTTAGTAATTCGTGGAAAACATATATATGGAAACACAGCTTTATTTTATTTATAGATTAAATAATTTCAACTGTATGTACATTTCTTTCTTGTTAGGCCACCCATTAATAGTGCTATTAAAAGAACAGTAGTAATATGAATTTGTTACATTTATTTATTGACTTTGACAGTGGAGAAGACATTTCAGGTAAAAATGTTCTGTTTCATTTTGAACAGATCTGGACTAATTGGCAAAACTGTACCTCTTTAATGAACTGCTGGCAGCTGTATTTAAAAAGTTACTGCACTACATATGAATCTGGGCCCATATTTTCAAAGCAATCTTAGCGGCGTAGCGCTATAAAATCATAAAACCACCATAAGCTGTGATGTCACTATGGCTTGTATCATACCCTACAATGGTTTTACAATTTCATAGGGCTAAGATAGCTCCAAAAATATGGGCCCTGGTTTCACCGATTATTTGTGGGTGTCTTTCTATTCCATCTATGATGCATGTTTAAAAGTTTGTTTTGTGTAACAACACCAATAGAGAACATTGATTTATCAATAATCGGCTATTGGATACCAAAAATGGTGTAATTTTTTACTTGTTAGAGAAAATCCACATTTTTCCATCAGTAGCCAGCAATCTTTTATATGCACTTTCTACAGAAATTGAATTGGATCCTGCCTCTCCATATTTATACTCTCAATTTTCCAATCAATCGATGTCTGTTTGGTGTGTAACATACGATTTCAACACATGGTCTACATTTTCCAATCAATAGTAGTTCGTTTTATTTTAACTTATTTTTGTGCTTATATCCAATTAAGGTTCAAGCACACTGTCCAAGGCTCGCATCACAGCTATCTGCGTTGTCTATCCAGAACAGTGGGTTAGTAGTTAGTGAGAGAGAAGAGGATGTAGTGGTCTTACACATACCCATTGAGTCGTTAAAACTCGCTCTTGGTGGGAGCCGGTACCTACCAGCCTCGTGGCTTAACCATGACACCAAGGCCGGTAGTGTATCCTTCACAGGCACTTTCCCATAGACAGGTCAGTACACAAAAGCCTTTAATATCATGAAAATGCAACAAACTTTAATGTACCAGTTGTTTAACTAGAGAAAGACCAACTATGGTTATACATTTTTGAGATATTCTTCCATCTTCGAGAGACCCTCCATTTCAGTGTAAGAACTATCAACATGAACTTTTCAACTTACTCCTTGTACATGTAGAATACAACAATATGCAGCCAGTAAAAATAGTGTAGAATATTGGAGGCTGGAGGGTTCGCGATCATACTCTAAAGATATGTATGCACAAAGTAGGATCTACAGATCGTTGTGAAGCTAGATATGTGTGTGTATGTATGTATATGTATATGTATGTATGTATATGTATATATATGTATATCTATATGTATATATATATATATATGTATATGTATATATATATATATATATATATATATGTATATCTATATGTATATATATATGTATATCTATGTATATATATATATATGTATGTATATGTGTGTGTGTGTGTGTGTGTATGTATATGTATGTGTATGTGTATGTATGTATATATGTATATGTATATATATATATATAATAAGAGAAACTTTACATTCATAAAATATGAATACTTTGATAAATGTTGTTTCTAAACGAAAAGAACCAATTTAGAAACCACTGTACAAATATATTGCATGTGTCATGAAGTGCAATGTGAAATGTGATGTTATGTTGAAATGTACACTTTCATATCCAATTGAACCATTTTTTGGTTTTCTATTACAGAGTTTCAAACATTGTAGTTTCTTTTGGAAGGAAGGAAGGAAATGTTTTATTTAACGACGCACTCAACACATTTTATTTTCAGTTATATGGCGTCGGACATATGGTTA